>NW_022639813.1:111549-113174 GCF_010583005.1 Odontomachus brunneus | reverse complement strand
AAAAAATGGTATAGACAAGTACATATACAGGACTTGAAAACAGAAAGGGACCCCGATGACGAGGAAGGGGTAAGCGAAAGACAGAAATAAAAGGGGAAGGTATCAGAACGGAAGGTTCAGTAGAGTAAAATCTATCAGAGCGGCTACATCAGCAGCAAGAAAACGAAATGGAAAAACCGGTAGGAAGACAGATGTTAGACTGGCTCGAGAATCTTAAACCATCAAAAGATTACGAGACAGCAACACCACGAGATCCTGAAGCTATTAGATACATGGGGAAATCAATCACCTATGGCAACACGGACCAACCAGGCCAAGGCGAAGAAACACCAGTAGCAACAACCACAGTAGTAAAAACACATGTACCGCTACCATCAAGGATAGTGCATATATCAAAAAACAGAAGTTTCGAATTACCGAGTTTTGCATCATCATCATCGCTAATATATCACCGGTATATAGGGGACGAGCTATGGCGGGTAACCTTCCACAAGTCAGGAGCAATCAGGAAAGTACGCAAGGTGAATAGTGTGTACGATCAATAGGCCTCAAAGAAAAAAAAGTGGAAAAATAAATAAACCAGAACAACGGGTAATAACAAAGGAAAAGAAAGGCAACATCATGGGACGTAACTAAGCGGAAATATAAACAAGAGATCGAAAGCACGAGAACAATTCCGATACGAACTCCTCAGTGAACAGGATGGAGATAGAGGAAACAATAACGGAATTATTGAATACGTGGGACGAGAAAGAGGCCCAACTCCTGTGGGACAGCCTAATGGCACAGGAACCAGGAGGCTCTACACAGACACAGGTTAAGACCATACCACCGGGAAAAAGACCACCACTGGAGATGGAAAAACAAAAGGCGAAAGGACCAGCTATACCGTGCCTCAAAAAACCACCATCGGCGCTAGCGGCAGAAAGGAAGTTACAAGCATTAATCAACATGCAACAAACAACAAGAATACGACCGCAGAATAAGAAAATGACACCGGTGCAGGAGAATGACGGAAGAACGGGAGGATGTAACAGCAACAGCGGTCCAGAACAACTTACATGGAGCCACAACGAACGAAAAGAAGAACGGCAACAACCAAGCAAGGCAAAAATTGGACCACGGGTAATAGCCAACATCAAATTAACAACGCCGTTGGTAGTAAAAACCGAGAGACCGCCGGTAGAAGTACACCTCCCCGGAAATAAAAGACTAGAGGTGCCATACTTTGCGGCATACGTCGCGCGCCGATACCGCAAGTACATCGACGGAACTTTGTGGCAAATCCGATTCCACCCCGGAGGAAGAATTAAGTCGATACGTGGCCGAGCCGACCACTCGCGAAATGGGGGGGTGATGTAACGATGCATATCGTTACGTAATAATAACAACGCAAGCCGAACACCGCGAACCGAAAGCGCAAGAGGACAGCGCGTCCTCCAAAACAGTAAACAGCGCGACCGCCGAACAACCGCGGTAAATAGCGAATCAAGCGAGATTCAAGGTATATAAAACGCGGCGTAATCGTAATCGAGAGATTCGATCATCCGCTCTCGAAAGAGAATCAGAACCGATCCACCGCTCTCGAAGGAGAATCCGATTCCGATTATCCGCTCTAAGAGAGA
>NW_022639813.1:110854-111329 GCF_010583005.1 Odontomachus brunneus | reverse complement strand
AAAGTGTCCACCGCACTTAAGAGACACGACGCCGAAAGAAACGTCAACAGCATAGACTCGCGAAGACGCGACACTGACGTCGTCCGCGCCCCGCGCACCGCGCGTCACATCACCAAATCCGCGTCTAAACAAACCTCTGTCAGGCGATACAAACAACCAAAGCCAAAGGCGTCGACACGTATTGTTCGATATATATATTGTCATTATCATCAGTTTAGTATTTTAAATATATTATTCATTATTATTTTCTTAACACACTGTTTCTCAATTATTCCGCCTATCACGAACCCGATCCGACAAGCGATTCAAACCCGCAACGAATCGCGGTTACAACTTTAACAAGACCACATGTTATTTGTGGATATACTCTAATGGGAATTGAGTATCCAAAATTGTTTATTTTTTAAACAAAGCAAGGAAATACATTCAAAACAAAAACAGAAACTCCTATTAATAATTTAGATATTTTTACATA
>NW_022639813.1:110379-110844 GCF_010583005.1 Odontomachus brunneus | reverse complement strand
CTTTAACAAGACCACATATTATTTGTGGATATACTCTAATGGGAACTGAGCATCCAAAATTGTTTATTTTTGAAACAAAGCAAGGAAATACATTCAAAACAAAAACAGAAACTCCTATTGATAATTTAGATATTTTTACATATATAAACTCCAAATTTGTATATGTCGAAAGACATATTAGGACCCAAATGAAGGCATTATATTAGGGAGCGGTGCACTTGGACACGGTGCATTTGGACACAGCCAATCACAGCACCGTATGATTAGAGACATTTGTAGGGTCCTTTGGAACAGCGACTTGTGTTTGGACTGTGTCCAATTGCCCCGTGTCCAACTGATATACACCCTTATATTATGATATAATACAACAAAAATGCGAGCTAGAAAAACAAGTGTTACAAAATACCTTGTCTTTCGCAACATTATTACCAGACGAATTTGCTTTCCGTCTGATAAAGGCATCTG
>NW_022639813.1:106116-110369 GCF_010583005.1 Odontomachus brunneus | reverse complement strand
GGCACTGTATTATGATATAATACAACAAAAATGCGAGTTAGAAAAACAAGTGTTACAAAATACCTTGTCTCTCGCTACATTATTACCAGACGAATTTGCTTTCCGTCTGATGAAGGCACCTGGGTATATGGCTGTTGCTGCTGGCGAGGTTATACATGTTGTAAAGTGTATACCGCTCGAAGTCGTACTACGACGAACAAACTCATGCTTCACCGATTTACCAGTAATGCTCAGTAATACATCTTACTTCATAACGCCTAAATCACGAATTCTTACACGATACAGCACTGAAAGAAACTGTAATCCTCTTTTACCTATACAATTTCATATCGAGGATACGTGGATACAATTCAATCCAACACCAAACATGGTATTACCACCCCAGATACTGAAACCTTTAACAAAACTCACATGGACATACTTAACCCCAGCCGCACTCGCAACTAGTGGCATTTATTCCGAGAAAGATTTAGAAAACTTAGGTGATCATATCATGTTTCCTGCAGAAAAAGGAGCAGTACTACATACCATCGCCCGAGGATTTGCAGAACAATCAATTAACGACGGCAGTATTTCAATTCAGCATTTGCTAGACGAAGATACATTAAACAAAATATACAATAACACCGCTTCTAGAATATGGAATGGCTTTGTAATTTTCGGATCTGCCACCGCAGGAGTATTCGGAATCTTTGTACTCATACGAGTTATAAAAATTGTATTCGACACTCTAATACACGATTATGCGTTACACTCTGCATATGGCTGCAGTTTACACATGCTTGGCGCGTTATGGAGCTCCGTTACACACTTACTATTACATTTGGCAACCGATCCTAAAAAGAAACGAAAAGAAGAAACGTCGCCAACAACCGACGTAGAATTATCAAATGAAACGCCGAATCAACAAAACGCACATACAGCAACCATTATACCGTCCGTATATTCTTATCGCGAATTACAAGCACAAATGGATGAAACCAGACAAATCCCTCAAAGCTAAAGTATTTCGGGATTTTTATTATAAGGAGGGGGGTGTAACGTTCGGATCTATTTTAAAACATTAATAATATATTATTATAGACCGAAGGCCGACTTGTCTGATTTCAGTCATCACTAGATATTTTATCCCTATATTACTAGACATAAGTACATGCGCATGTGTATATTCGCGTGCGTTAAAACATTATAATTAAAATTATAATGCCGAATGCTGCGTGCCGTAGAGAGTCTTAAAAATCGATGAATCAACCTAGACAAACCGCTCAGTGCGATAAAAAGTCCCGCTGCTAACATAAACAGGAGCATGAAAACTGAATCCAAACACCACTCAGAACACCGACGCGGCGACATCGACGCAATGACATCATACCGATAGAATGAATCTTTTCCCTCTCCATGACTCCATCAGCCAATCAGAAAACGACTCTCAGCAATAAAGCGAACGTGTAAAAACGCGCGCATCGGTAGAGAAGGCGATCATTTTCTTATAATCATTCTTGTAATCATTTTCGCTAGTAATTCTAGTAATATATTAGTTTTAAAGCGAACGTGTAAAAACGCGCGCATCGGTAGAGAAGGCGATCATTTTCTTATAATCATTCTTGTAATCATTTTCGCTAGTAATTCTAGTAATATATTAGTTTTAAAGCGAACGTGTAGTAATTACTCTTGCCCATCCTCTATACTTCGAACGTTGCAAAACCGAGATTAAGAATCGCGGGCCGCATCATCTCGCACAGCGCTGAAACATCGAGACCGAGCCAGAAGGACGAGCAGCGTTGATCTCTCGCCAGATTCATCGATCGTTTCGCCAGATTCCGGAGACCCAGGGTAAACTCGGTGAAAAGCAGAATGACCCAAAAGTGGAGTCATCACTCTGTTGGCCGTCCACGTAAGTCACTGATATTACTACTTTCGAATTTCCCTATATAGTTACCTATTGTGGACGTAACAACTAACAAGTGTTCTAACATCTTTGGGTAAGTTGGAGAAGCAAGGATGTGTCCGAAGAAGAGATAACATACTATTACCTTGAACATGGGTAAAATTGTTGTTTACAAAACAAGATGCTAGACGTTCGCGATAGGCGGGTTCATTGTCGGAAAATACAGATATATCATTGATATCTGAACACGAGAAAGAAGAAGATTCGTCGTTAATAAAATTTTCACCATACACAATATCACAATTATAACTTGGAATAGGATTATCGTTGGTGGAACTGTCCTAAAATAGCCGAATCTGAAATATGTTGCAAATTATATTTGATAGAAGAACTACATCTCGGAATAGCTGAATCATAAACATTTTGAACATCATTGCAATCATTAGAAGAACTACATTTCGGATTAGAGGTAGCTATATTTTATGACTTTAAATGTATCCTTACTTCTAACATAACCCTACTTCGTTGTTTAACGGACAACGTATGTAGCGGTTTTCGCGAAACTGATGATTTGATTTTAAACTTACCCATATTTGTATACTCGATGCGCGAATCCTTCGGATGACAGCACAAAATACAGCTTAAGTATAAAGTTAATTTTATTCGCTCGGTTCAAACACATTCACTCTCCAAGGATATGTTCGAAA
Source organism: Odontomachus brunneus (assembly GCF_010583005.1). Classification (NCBI taxonomy): domain Eukaryota; kingdom Metazoa; phylum Arthropoda; class Insecta; order Hymenoptera; family Formicidae; genus Odontomachus; species Odontomachus brunneus. The sequence continues at coordinate 107,774 of NW_022639813.1, read as the reverse complement.
ACATATGTGGTCTGTTCTTTTTAGCTGCATTGTTGAACTGGTGCAATAAGTTAAAGTGAGAGAGATATATCTTTTCTGACTCTAACTTATTGCACTAGTTCAGCAGTGCAGCTACAAAGAGCAGACCTGTAATGATGGGATGAAAATTAAGATCACTGATTGGTTAATTTTTTTGGCGTTAATATGATCTCGGTCTAATTTATGTAATGAATGTACAGCAACGTACGAGAAAGAAATACTTATTACAAAGTTTTTAAAATTGGAGTCTTTCAAAAGCTTATGTAGATAGATTTGCATAACCGCATAAGCATATCATAAGACCGTTTGAACCAATGAGCTTTTAGCATAGAGTAGCCATATTAATTTGCATAACATGCTCATTGGTCGAGACGGTTTTATGCTATGCATATACGTCTGGATAGACCTTGAACGTTAAGTGGAAAACACACTCTTTCATAAAAGCATAATGCACAACGCATAAGAAAATTGACCACCAGAATCTTTCATTTTCATTGTGGCAATAGAAATGAAGACTCTAATTGGTCAATTCTCTTATGCGTTGTGCATTATGACTTTATGCAAGAGTGTGTACTTCCCTTTTAAAGTGCATTCTGTTATGCACTTTCATTACTTCATATAACTATTGGGTGTACAACTTAGTTCGGTCCGTTTTCAAAAGATGGCTCTAGGTGCTATAAATGGTTGACGGCGACAGCTGATTTTCGCTGTATCGTGAAGTGTCAACATCTGTCAACCAAATATTGTTTACAAGCCTTTGAGTTTTGCACAACAAGTTTAATTTTTACTGCGTTGAAAATGTCGAGTTTCGTTCCAAATAAGCACCATTTGCGGGAAGTTTTTATTTTCTGTTTCAATTGGAAGAAAAGTGCAGCTGAAGCGCATCGAATGCTTGTGGAAGTTTATGGTGAATCTGCACCGACAGATAAATCTTGCAGAGAATGGTTTCGACGATTTCAAAGTAGTGATTTTAGTGTTGAAGACAAAGAGCGTTCGGGTCAACCGAAAAAAGTTTGAAGATGAAGAATTAGAAACATTACTCGATCAAGATTCGTGTCAAACGCAAAAAGAGCTCGCAAGAACATTGGAAGTTACTCAACAAGCTATTTCGAAACGACTCAAAGCCGCGGGATACATCCAAAAGCAAGGAAATTGGGTCCCATACGAATTGAAACCGAGAGATATCGAACGACGATTTTGCATGTCCGAAATGTTGCTTGAACGGTACAAAAAGAAGTCTTTTCTGCATCGAATCATTACCGGGGACGAAAAATGGATTCACTACGACAACCCGAAACGCAAAAAATCGTATGTAAAGCCCGGCCAACCGGGAACATCAACGCCGAAGCCGAATATCCATGATGCCAAGGTAATGCTCTGTATTTGGTGGGATCAGAAGGGTGTGATCCACTATGAGCTGCTAAAACCTGGTCAAACCATCACGGGAGACTTCTACAGGCGACAATTGATCCGTTTAAAGCGAGCTATAGCCGAAAAACGTCCAGAATATGCGACCAGACACGAGTCCATAATCTTTCACCATGACAACGCTCGGCCTCATGTTGCTGTTCCGGCTAAAAACTATTTGGAAAATAGTGGATGGAAAGTTCTGGCTCACCCGCCTTATAGCCCAGAGCTTG
>NW_022639813.1:100778-102034 GCF_010583005.1 Odontomachus brunneus | reverse complement strand
GAGGGAGGGAGGGAGGGAGGGAATCATTAGAACAGAGAAAAGGCCGGCGATCATGGAGACGAGAGCTTCTTCTCTTGTGCGCAAAACACACGACACGTTGATCGTGGCCGAGGTACCGCTTACCGATTGCCGTTCTCGCGAAAACTAAAGATTCGATCCGAGTGGCCGAGGGACGACCGGCGGAGACCAAGTGGAGGACGTGGCGACGCTCTGCACTGCCGCCAGCGGAGACGACCGCCGGCGAGGGTCATTGACAGACACATTATCCGGGTCATAGCGAGCGGGGGAGCACCGAATCTGTAAAGCTGAACATTCGTCTTATACCGTCGTCTCGTCCCGATATAGGACTGGTTTGCCCGAGTAGGGGTGATCGCATACCGTTCGCGAAAATTGTATCGATCGTGGTTAAATACTACCGTTTATCGCGCTCACTGATTATATCATTTGACCATACCGGGACGCGCAGGTATCGGAGAAATAAAGAGTAATTACACCAACGAACCCCTTATAATTGGTAACTTATAATTGGTAACGAAACTTACCCGATACCCCACCTCGAACTCAAACTAAAAGAGAGCTGCCGGTCCCGCGAAATTTCCGATTCAGCGACAAACGACTCTCGCGTCTCATTTGGTGACAAGTAGTAGGTGAGGAGGTGCGGCCCTACCGCATCAGGCGCCCAACTTCGCATTCGAAATTCTGAGTCGAGATTCGGGAACCGCGGTAATTGGCCGACGAGGCGGACAGACGACTGTCCGTCAGTATCGGATAAGAAAATCGTTGTAACATATAAAAATAATCTTTTTGATACATATAAAAGAATACTCCAATCGTAGACGTTTGCTACGTAGCGGTAGCGGAGAAGTTTTCTCTGCTGAACGCAACCACTGTTGAACTAGTGACCAGTAAACAACAACAACTGTTGACCAGTAAACAACTGTTTGTGACGAGACAGCCGTCTCGTCACGACGACTTGACCGAACATCCGTCGGGTCGTCTAACAGGCGCAAAGTGCCAAATAAATAAAGACACCGCCGGAATCGCGACTCCGCCGGTTATTCCCTCGCGTGGGGGAACGCCGTACGCGTCAAGACTAGGCAGCGAAGAGTATATAAGCGTCGCGCGATAAGGAGATGATACCATTCCCGAGGCGTCCGTACTCGTCCCAGTACGACCGCCGTTTCCTAACTCCTTGCTGGCATACGCTCGCATTCAGAACACCGCTACAACCGGGAAGGTGCGCTCATTCTCCCGAA
>NW_022639813.1:100105-100768 GCF_010583005.1 Odontomachus brunneus | reverse complement strand
AAATATATTTTAGCGTTTACTGTATCTAAAATACGGAACTGCACAACCTTTCTATTGGGTATCACGTGTCATGTTGCGCATTGTGAGTCGCATATCATGTTTTCAATATGGCTTCATCAACCGTCTAATTAGACGCCATAAAAGAGGTTTCACTTTGATGAAGCATTTTGAAGACACTCCTAATTGGATATTGAGTTATACGATAAACGACACGTTCTTTTCAGCTACAATGGTCGCGTTCAGCAGAGAAAACTGCTTCACTACCGCTACATAGCGAATGTCTACGATTGAAGTAATCTTTTAGATACATTGTGACGTGGCGGCCCCGAAAGGCGCCCGTCACAAGGCGTTATTCCGCTCGAATCATATTGTTTTGGTGCGTTTTGCGTCTCGGGTCGCGAGGATAGGAAGCGAGGCCGGAAGGCATTTAAAAGGAAGGGAGGGACCCTCGAAGAAAGTTTGCGAATTAGTCGGGATGGTGGTCTAGTCCCCGCGTCCTTAAAAATGTGTACCCCAAAGCTCCCCGCGCTAACCCGGAGGAAGAAAAGGCAGCAGGACGACGAGGGACGCAAAGGACCGACCTACGACACCGCTCTCGCCGGTCGTCATAGGAGAAGGCGCTCGGGTAAGAAACTTAAACTCTCGCTCTCTATAACACATTGT
>NW_022639813.1:92462-95571 GCF_010583005.1 Odontomachus brunneus | reverse complement strand
GAGGGAGGGAGGGAGGGAGGGAATCATTAGAACAGAGAAAAGGCCGGCGATCATGGAGACGAGAGCTTCTTCTCTTGTGCGCAAAACACACGACACGTTGATCGTGGCCGAGGTACCGCTTACCGATTGCCGTTCTCGCGAAAACTAAAGATTCGATCCGAGTGGCCGAGGGACGACCGGCGGAGACCAAGTGGAGGACGTGGCGACGCTCTGCACTGCCGCCAGCGGAGACGACCGCCGGCGAGGGTCATTGACAGACACATTATCCGGGTCATAGCGAGCGGGGGAGCACCGAATCTGTAAAGCTGAACATTCGTCTTATACCGTCGTCTCGTCCCGATATAGGACTGGTTTGCCCGAGTAGGGGTGATCGCATACCGTTCGCGAAAATTGTATCGATCGTGGTTAAATACTACCGTTTATCGCGCTCACTGATTATATCATTTGACCATACCGGGACGCGCAGGTATCGGAGAAATAAAGAGTAATTACACCAACGAACCCCTTATAATTGGTAACTTATAATTGGTAACGAAACTTACCCGATACCCCACCTCGAACTCAAACTAAAAGAGAGCTGCCGGTCCCGCGAAATTTCCGATTCAGCGACAAACGACTCTCGCGTCTCATTTGGTGACAAGTAGTAGGTGAGGAGGTGCGGCCCTACCGCATCAGGCGCCCAACTTCGCATTCGAAATTCTGAGTCGAGATTCGGGAACCGCGGTAATTGGCCGACGAGGCGGACAGACGACTGTCCGTCAGTATCGGATAAGAAAATCGTTGTAACATATAAAAATAATCTTTTTGATACATATAAAAGAATACTCCAATCGTAGACGTTTGCTACGTAGCGGTAGCGGAGAAGTTTTCTCTGCTGAACGCAACCACTGTTGAACTAGTGACCAGTAAACAACAACAACTGTTGACCAGTAAACAACTGTTTGTGACGAGACAGCCGTCTCGTCACGACGACTTGACCGAACATCCGTCGGGTCGTCTAACAGGCGCAAAGTGCCAAATAAATAAAGACACCGCCGGAATCGCGACTCCGCCGGTTATTCCCTCGCGTGGGGGAACGCCGTACGCGTCAAGACTAGGCAGCGAAGAGTATATAAGCGTCGCGCGATAAGGAGATGATACCATTCCCGAGGCGTCCGTACTCGTCCCAGTACGACCGCCGTTTCCTAACTCCTTGCTGGCATACGCTCGCATTCAGAACACCGCTACAACCGGGAAGGTGCGCTCATTCTCCCGAATGTACCGCCTCCTGCCTAATCCGCTCTCTGAGAGGTACGGGAACCAGAGGTGGCGCGCTCACCGCCTCGGTCAAGCGTTCCTGACCTCCCTACCGCTCAGAGACCAGACCGAGAGGAAAGGTGCGCTCATCTGCCCTCAAGGCCAGTACCACCAAGAGAGGTTATACAGCACACGAGGGATACAGAGGTGGCGAGCTCACAGTCTCTGCCCCGCGCTAGGGGCTCCCCACCCGCTGTCTCCTCCGCGCCCGCCGACACCAACATCTTAGGCGTACCGCCGCAGCCACCACGGCCGCGTTCGCTCCGCCGTGTCTCTAAGAGCCGCCGTAACGACCGCCGCGCACCGCCGCCGCGTCACCACCGCCGATATACCAACACCGTTCCGCGTCCGCGGGGAAGCCTGCGACAGGCGCCCCACACGTCGCGTTTAGTATAAGTCCGCGATAGTATAAGACTGCGTTTAGTATAAGTCCGCGATAGTATAAGACTGCGTTTAGTTATAAGTCCGCGATAGGATAAGTCTGCGTGTAGTTGTAAGTTACGATTAGGAGTAAGACCATGACCGCCACACCCAGTGTATACCGCCTCAATAAATTATTTTTTTATTTTTTTACCGACGGGCTCTCACTCTACCTCACACACACGCATACAGAACCCACGCACGCGCCACGGCCGAACTCCAGGACACCGGCGAGCTCATCCACCGCCGTCGGTGTCACGCTCGTTCGTGTAAACGCCAAGGTCGTCCGACCGAACCGCAAGACAAGTCGTGACATGTTGAATTGATGCAATAGGTTAAAACAAAATACATATATTTTTTTCTCTTTGTAACTTATTGCACTGGTTCAGCAGTGCAGCTAAAAAGAACAAACTAATACTTTTCCGAGTTCAATTATTCGAGTTCAATTGTTCGAGTTCAATTGTCCGAGTTCAACTGTTACTACCGTGAGTTGGAACGTGTGAATTTCCGCTACGAGTGTGAATTTATGCTGTGAATTTTATTACGAAAATTATAATCCATCTGTACAGCAGGATAAAGGTATGTACAAATTTTAATTCTAACTTTCATAGAATATACCTACTGTGTAAACGTTACATATTAGATACGTAACATATATGATTAATGTCCTACTCAGAAATATTTCTTCTACATAATAGTTCAAAAATGCAAAAATATTTCAGCTACATCTCTGCGCTATTATGTAGAAGAAACGTTTCCGAGTAGAATATTAAATATATATATAAGGTGTAGTAAAAAGAAATCCATTATTTTTCCAATAGATGGCTTTAGTAATATGTATCTCGCGTTGTATCGTAAGTGCGATCGGTTTACGCTAGATGGCGTTAGAAAGATAAGATTTCGTACTAAAAAACTTCCCAGATAATTTTGTGATTGTTTGACTCAGTATTGTATTTGAACGCGCGTCAAAGATGGACACCAGCAAAGAGAAAATACACCATATTTTAAAGTTTTTCTTCGAGAAAGGCGAAAACGCAAGCCAGGTGGCTGAAAATGTGAATAGTGTTTATGGTTCTGATACTGTAACAGCCAATCACGCGCAATTTTGGTTTCGTCGATTCTGTTCCAGTAATTTTGATGTCAAAGATGTACCATGCTCTGGAACACCAATTGTCGAAAATGTCGATAAAATAATGGAAATCGTCGAATCCGACCGTCATGTAAGCACTGTTTCGATTGCCCAGGAGCTAAACATTGCACAAAAAACCGTTTGGAACCACTTAAATAAGGCTGGATACAAAAAGAAGCTCGATGTATGGGTGCCACACGAGTTAACGCAAAAAAACCTCATGGACCGAATTTCCATCTGCGAATCGCAACAAAATCGACCCAT
>NW_022639813.1:92178-92452 GCF_010583005.1 Odontomachus brunneus | reverse complement strand
GGATACAAAAAGAAGTTCGATGTATGGGTGCCACACGAGTTAACGCAAAAAAACCTCATGGACCGAATTTCCATCTGCGAATCGCAACAAAATCGACCCATTTCTGCAGCGGATGGTGAGTGGTGATGAAAAGTGAGTCACTTACGACAACGTCAAGCGAAAACGGTGGTGGTCGAAACGCGGTGAACTGGCGCAAACGGTGGCCAAGCCAGAATTGACGGTCAGGAAGACTTTGCTGTGTGTTTGGTGGGATTGGCAGGGAATCATCCACTAT
>NW_022639813.1:91620-91747 GCF_010583005.1 Odontomachus brunneus | reverse complement strand
TTCTTCTCTTGTGCGCAAAACACACGACACGTTGATCGTGGCCGAGGTACCGCTTACCGATTGCCGTTCTCGCGAAAACTAAAGATTCGATCCGAGTGGCCGAGGGACGACCGGCGGAGACCAAGTG
>NW_022639813.1:90862-91610 GCF_010583005.1 Odontomachus brunneus | reverse complement strand
GCAGGGAATCATCCACTATGAGCTGCTCTCCTACGGCCAAACTCTTAATTCGGCCCTGCACTGTCAATAATTGGACCGTCTGAAGGAATCAATCGCCCAGAAGCGGCCAGTTTTGGCCAATTGGAGAGGAATTGTGTTCCATCAGGGCAACGCCAGGTCACACACATCGATAGTGACTCGCCAGAAGCTCCGGGAGTTTGGTTGGGAGGTACTTATGCGTCCACCTTATAGTCCGGACCTGGTACCAAGTGATTACCACCTGTTCCTGTCTATGGCGAATGATTTTGCTGGTGAAAAATTCGCCTCAAGAGAAGCTTGTGAAAATCGACTGTCCCAGGTATTTTACCAATAGGGACAAGGGTTTCTATGAGAGAGGTATAATGGAATTACCTTCAAAATGGCAACAAGTTATCGAACAAAACGGTGCATATTTCACCTAAATCGGATCGGAACGATTTTTTGCACTTCCTGTTTGCTCGAAACGCCTAATGGTTTTATGAACTGTAGATCTTGATATGCCATTATCTGCATTTCGGAAAGTGTAATTGAAAAGATTTTTAACGTCAGTGTAAGATCTTATCCTATCTCCCCATCCTTTCATCATCAAAAGCGATACGCGTTCTTGTTCTGAGAGATGTAACATTTTTGCAAGTTAAAACAAACAAGAATTAATAGGATAGTAATAACTTTAATTTATTTCAACGTATGTAGATTAGAAAAAATAGAGCCAACTTGGGCAAACCATTTA
>NW_022639813.1:89248-90517 GCF_010583005.1 Odontomachus brunneus | reverse complement strand
CTTGACCTGATCTTTATGACGCAACTCAAGGTCAAACTGCTAATATCATAAAATAGATCTTTTTAAACCCTACAACTTTTGTATTTAACATTTTTTTATACAACGCTTTGTTTTCGAGATATTCAGGTGTTCCGGTATATAATATTCACCCTGTATATGTTTAATATTCTACTCAGAAACGTTTCTTCTACATAATAGTGCAGAAATATTTCTGTAATGTAGCAGAAATATATTAATATTACATAATCATCACTTTCAGATGGATCGACTGAAGCGTGTTATCAATAAACCACAACGCTATCAGACATCATCTGATGAGGATGAAAAACGTCCAAAGCGTGAAAGGAATCCAGCACCATCTTCCGCCGTGAATTTGGACGACGATATTGATGACATCAGGGCGATTATCGAACAAAATGAGAATTCTACATTTAACATACAACCACGAATAACTCAAACAGATACACAGATACAACAATAAACAGGACTATCGACACACCCAACAATTATCTCTGACACAGGATACATTCCACAAAAGCTTCCACATATAAATACAGAACATGTTGCAGACATAGAAACATACACAAATATACCATACTCTCCACAAATGCAGACATATATAAACACAGGACAAAGATACACAAACACAGAATCTTCTTCAAACACGCAAACTCATACAAACACCACTAATAATACCAGTTTTACACTACACAGATCATGATAAAACATATTATTTTAATCAAATATTGCCTCCATTGCAGGAAATTAGATCAGCCATGGCTGTACAACAGCACCCAGGTCTTCAACAACGAGGTGAATATGGAGGAGACATTCCTTATGTAAAAGAGACAGCAGGGCATCACAGAAGGGCGTCACAAATAACGAGTATGTATAAAATAATATATAACAGATAAATAATATATTAAATTATATACGACGATAATAAATTATATACGACAGTAAAGAAAAAAATTGCTTATCGGTATGAATAAAATGCATCAGTTAATATATTTACGTATTGTTGCAGAAAAATAATGAAACGACTAGACGATCTTGATACAGAAATGAAGTATTTTATATATAGATATTAATAGTTACATTTGACCATGATAAATTCCCACTATGCAAATAGTCATCGTTACATATTAGATATGTAACATATACAGGGTGGACCATTTTAATCCATCCAGTCGAATATGTCGAAAACCAAGCACGGGAGAGAAAAATTTTTCAGACAAAAGTTGTTTGGTTTCGAGGGGACCATAAGAT
>NW_022639813.1:78035-89238 GCF_010583005.1 Odontomachus brunneus | reverse complement strand
AATTTTTTCATATTGCAACTTTGGAGCTTTATAACTCGAAAAGTACTCAATGAAGAAACATTTCATTAGAATGTTTTGGAAAGCTCTCGAGGTCAGCTACAAGAATATGTAATAAAAAATAGGGGATGCCGTTTAAAAAAATTGAGGTGACTTTCATGTGACTTTCAAATAATTCTTCAAGGTCAAAGCAATGGTACCATCTTATGGTCCCCTCGAAACCAAACAACATTTGTCTGAAAAATTTTTCTCTCCCGTGCTTGGTTTTCGACATATTCTACTGGATGGATTAAAATGGTCCACCCTGTATATGTTTAAATATAAGATCGGACTACGAATACCGGTCTTAGAGTTGTAAGTTGTAGAAATTGAGCAATCGCGGTCGATTACTCTTCTCAAACTCAATCGCGATTGGTCAATTTGTACGACTTCTATTGTAAACTCCGCTTAACCCTTCGTTGCTTGATGGTACTCTCAGAGAACCATCAATTTCTAACAATTTTTTTCAATATTTAATGCTCGATTTCTCTACTTTTTCTGTAATTTTACCTTAATAATATATTCACGAGTATTGGGCAAGGTGCGATTTTCATTTATTGTTCGTCAATTTGTTTATATAAATAAACAAAATCCATAAATATAGCATTAAAGAGTATAAATAATTAACAATTATATTCATTAATTTATCATACCCGTATAACAGTCCATCGAATTATAATAGAAGGACGTGGATAATTCTTGAAAGTAACATCTCTTGCTTCTTCAATGGTTTCAGGATTTGTCAGAAATACATTTGTGTCAAGAACAATGTAAAATGGACCTTTCTCTTGTGATTCTGATGATTGTGTGAACACTGTGGCATTTCCTAACGATCAGTTGGATACATTCGTATCCAATTTTCATTAAGTTGTGCCCTGATACCTTCCTACAACCTGTATGAAAAAAAAAACCTGAAATATGGTAGACTTTTTACAGTTTAACAAGATTTATAGAATATATTTATAGAATTGATCTCTGATATTCGACGTGTTATTGCAACATTTTAATTATAACAATTACCTAATATAATGTAATTTCTTCGTCTTACATCGGTTCCAAATCCATTTCCTCATAGAAGACATCTTGATTTACCTGTCTTACTAATTTCTCTTTACCCTGTGACGTGGCGATTTCGCCGTCACCGAGATTAGCCGGGAGACGAGGAGAGCTGTGCTCGCGCCCCCTTCTTCCGCGGGAAGGGCGGCTGCGAAGAATTGGTCTAGCACGCTTTTGCGTGCGAGATCGCGTTATTATAATTTTTTGTTATTTTCGTTTGTTTAATTGTGTGCTCGGGCCGCGACGAGAACGACGAAGTGCAGCGATCGGAGCGAGGCGACGGCGGACCTGCAGCGGACGACAAGCCAAGCGGGGCAGGATCCACCCCTCGCTATCACAAGCAATGGGGCCCCGACTAGCTTGCAGCGGGGCGCCAGGAAGGGCTAACCTTAAGGACCAGATCCCGGGGGACGCCCTGGGATACCTCAAGCTTCCGGCAGCCACCTGAGCGCCCCCGCCAGTTAGAGCTGCCGTCAGGCGCAGGATTCCGTCGACACGGAATCAGAGAATTCGGCGGTGTCGCGCGGGCCCTGTAAGGCGCCCGCGCTAGAGCCGTGCGTTCCCGCAGGACCAATGGGACCTAGCGGCGATCGGCGGCTGATACCGCGAGCTAAGGAGCCTCGCGCTCGCGGAAAGATTCGACACTGTGCGGACAGCGAGCGACGCGAGCGTTGAAGCGAACGACGATCTAGCGAGCGAAAGACACCGGAAGCGAGCAAACGACTCAGAGAGCGAGCGAACGAGCTGCCGACAAGCGAGACAGCGGAGAACGAGGGGCGAGCCCAGGAGGGATTTTTGGTGAGCTGTCTTCTACCTGTCGTTCAGCCCGAGTGCCAAAAGAAAACCGGGATGGTTGCCGTCGCTTCCCGACGGCAGCCGGAAGGGTTCGTCTCCATCCTTGACGAACCGTCCAACCTCGCGAGAGAATAGCCGTCCTTACTGCGCTGCCTGCTGCCGCTTCACCGCGTCGCGACCGCACAGTTCGGCGAGCGATTGCGTAAAAATTGTGATGACTCGCGATCATTCGTAGAAAGAGCGGGTCTCCGAGAGTGGCGAGAAATACGCGGTTCGCGACGAGACAATTAGGGCCGGGATGCACCCGGCTGGCGCCCAATGCAATAATTAGCGTGTAACGAGAGAATTTCGCGAGCCTCGTGCCGTTCGAACTCCGCGAAGCAGAAGGATCCTCGACTACGGATCCGGCTGCCGAATGATTTCGCGACTGCGCGACTCGGAGCCCGCATAGCGTCTTTGTAGTATCTTTCTTTGTTGTTTTTTTTTTGTTAAATATAGCGTAATGTTAAACGATATGTGTGTTCATTCGTGATTCCTCCGACTCTGTCGCCTGTTCCTCTCGTGTCGCACGAAGAAAGGTCGCGCGTCGACACAAGAACCCCGGCGCTCTACCGAGTTAGATATTTTTTTGAGAGCTGCCGGCAAGCTCGGCCGTCGCCGCAACGGCGGAGACGAAGTTTTGGCCGTATTCTCGCGTATAACTAACGGAGAAGCGGTCACAACCCATACTACTGACATCTACTTAATTGTTTTGTTGATTTTGTACCTCCTTATTGTTTATCATATCTTTCATCTCATATACTGTTTCCTTCAAAATTCTGTTATGCAATCCCTTAAGCCGAATGTCAGCATTTCCACGAGTGCTTATTGATTCTATATTTTTACCACCTACAAGACAGACAATATATTTTGAAAACACCTTTGAAATATTACTAGAAAGTATATAAATTATTTCAAGGCTATTTAAAAAAAAATAATGTTTAATATTCATAGATTGTAGTATATATATATATATATATATATATATATATATATATATATATATATATATATATATATATAAAAGGCTGTTAGAAAATACCACAGTGCTCACATAACCATTAGAATCACAAGAGAAGGGTCCATTATACATTGCTATTGATATAAATGTATTTCTGACAAATCTTGAAATTATTGAAGGATCTCGTCATCTGGACAATCAAGAGAATAGTTTTCTTCTTTATTCGTTGCTGCTTGTTCCCGCGTGTAGCCTACGATACTTAAATGTTTAGAAGAAAAATATTTATTAATAAATCATATGGTTTTCCTGGCTTTTGTACGTAAAGTTTCAGATCTAGATTATCTGTTATTTTTCAAGTAGTCCAATTCCTGCAAATGTGTTATAGAAATAATTTCATAAATATAGCATTAACTAGTATAAAGAATAAACTGTTATATTCATTAATTTATTATACTTATCCGTATGACAGTCCATGGAATTACAATAAAAGGATGTGGATAATTCTGAAAAGTAGCATCTCTTGCTTCTTCAATAATTTTAAGATTTTCAGAAATATATTTGTATCACGAACGATGTAAAATGGACCTTTCTCTTGTGATTCTGATGGTTGTGTGAACACTGTGGTATTTCCTAACGATCAGTTGGATACATTCGTATCCAATTTTTATTAAGTTGTGCCCTGATACCTTCCTACAACCTGTATGAAAAAAAAACCTGAAATATGGTAGATTTTTTACAGTTTAACAAGATTTATAGAATATATTTATAGAATTGATCTCTGATATTCGACGTGTTATTGCAACATTTTAACTATAACAATTACCTAATATAATGTAATTTCTTCGTCTTACATCGGTTCCAAATCCATTTCCTCATAGAAGACATCTTGATTTGCCTGTCTTACTAATTTCTCTTGGGTGTATATCAGTTGGACACGGGGCAATTGGACACAGTCCAATCACAAGTCGCTGCTCCAAGGGACCCTACAAATGTCTCTAATCACACGATGCTGTGATTGGCTGTGTCCAAATGCACCGTGTCCAAGTGCACCGCTCCCATTTCTCTTTACCCATAGGGCTATCGCACACAAATTGACATAACTGCATATGCATAGCATAAGACCGTATATACCAATGAGCATCGAGTATTAAGTCGCCATATTGGTGTTCGATGCTTAATATTCGATGCTCATTGGTCCATACGATCTTATGCTATGCATATGCAGTTATGTCAATTTGTGTGCGATAGCCCATACTACTGACATCTACTTAATTGTTTTGTTGAATTTGTACCTCTTTATTGTTTATCATACCTTTCTTCTCATACATTGTTTCCTTCAAAATTCTGTTATGTAATCTCTTAAGCTGAATGTCAGCATTTCTACACGTTCTTATTAATTCTATATTTTTGCTATCTATAAGACACAAAATATTTTAAAAAGCACATTTAAAATATTACTAGAATATATATAAACTATTTCAAAACTATTACAAAGAATATAAAATTTTATACTTACAGCATGAGTGATAAATTTACACGGGTGAAACTTTTCAATGATCTCAAGCGGTGTGAGACGTAAAATGATTTGATTTTCAGCACAATATAGTTTAAATCACTGAAATGTATACTATCTGGAATGTGCGCTACCTCTTGAGAACTGCGGGATGATAGTGAGATGTCCCTGTTTCTTCTGTTTTACATAAGCCAAATCTCCAATTTTCGCTTCTTCAATATAAAAGATTAAAACTGTTATTTTGAGCAATGAATGTAATAAGACTTTGACAGGTTCCAAGGCAACATTCCGAGAATCACAAGGTCTGGACTTCTTCAAATACCCCTTACCGTGATGGCGATTAGGTCGGGACTGGTTATGCGTGTGTGATATAGGTTGCGTCCTGAAATTCACTGCCAGTGCTGAAATTCTATAGTATACGTGACAGAAACTATAGATTTTCAGCACTGGCAGTGAATTTCGTAACGCAGAATGAGGATATGAGGATATGCTCAAAAGTGAGGATATGAGTGGGGAGAATTCTCCCCACTCTCGACTATACTATTGCTTATGGCGAATTCCATTGGATACACTAGTGCGCACTAAAGCGTGGAGCACACACTCTTGCATAAAGGCATAATGCACAACACAAAAGAAAATTGACCAGAGTTCTCATTTCTATCGCCATGTTGAAAATAAAGGACTCTGATTGATCTATTTTTTCATGGTTGTGCATTATGTCTTTACAGAAGAGTATCTGCTCCCCGCTTAAAGCTTGTTCATAGTCCGTTCTTATATTTAAGATCGTCTTAAGCAGGGTCTACTATAGATGTCATAGGCCGGTATTCATAGTCGAATCTTATTTCAAGACCGTCTTAAGTAATGTCTTAAGATACGAATACGGCTCTGTGATTGATTCATGACATCTTAAGACAGTACTTAAGATGATCTTAAATATAAGATCGGATTATGAATACTGGCCATAGATCTTCAGTACTGGCAGTGAATATCGGAACGCAACCCATATTGATCAAAAATTGACCAAATTTTCGTCAATTTTTGGTCAATATAATATCAAATTTACGTCATTTTGACTATTCTTTTCTCCTTGGATTACATACGAAATAATTATAACATATAAAATATATAAACATATCTTACTAGATAAATTGCCTCGAACTTACACCATTAACATTTATATCATTAGCCTTCATCATTATGTTTATTAAATGCGTTCTTTATCAATATTTATAAATATAACATTCACCATTAACGATTGTCCTTAAATTATTTCGATCAGTTTTCTAACCGCTTTGAACTAGCGAACATCGACTAAAACTAACGGCACACGGTGCTTATTTTCGTGCTGGATTGCTTGCTGGATGGAAATACTATGTTTTGATTGGTGCATTTTCATCCAGCTTCAGAAATGCACCAATCAGAACAGAGTATTTCCATCCAGCAAACAATCCAGCACGAAACCTGGATGTATCATAAATATATAAAAAAAATATGATATTTTAAATAAAACATATCCTAAACATTTCAAAGTTATATTTCGTAGATATTTATTATGATACGTTAATATTACTATTATTTCGTAAATGTATGCGAAATATCATTTCAAAATATTTGAATATGTTTCATTTGAAAGGTCACATTTGGTACATTTATGATATGAGCTATTGTGGAATGTCTCTATTGTAACGATGACATGAATATCCATATGAAATATATATATCATTTAAAGCCTATATGAAGCAATATGAAATGTTTTCTCCATGTTTCACGTTTAGTGGGATATTTGTTTTCAGAAAAATAAGCAAGGTAGTACAAAAGATATGGAGATGCGTCCAAGATAACAACACTGAACCACAGAAGCCACGTAGACTATCGATTTGTACCATGGAGCAAATAGAAGAGTTTCAAAATGCGGATGAAGAAAGTTATTCCCAAGTTGTAAGTAACATTAAAAGCTTTATTGCCAACATAAAATAAATATATATACTTTGTACATTGTATTGCATTGTTATTTTTACAGGTGAATTATCTTCATTATGTTGGGGGCTTCAGTTTAAAGGAAGCTCTTTAACTATGTTTAAAGGAAGCATTATCTGACGAGCTCAAACGATTTTTTACATGGTTCGGCCGCGAGCCAGGACGGCATCCTTTCTATAATATACGGTTGGCAAAGGCCATATATAGTATTAAATTTTTGCTCTTTGATATTTTAAAAGAATTATTAGTATGTTATTTTAAATATTTTTTATGAGTTTGCTTTCCAGATGCTGTGTGCAAGAACAGACATTTTCAGAAACCGACGAGATTAGAATTTCAAAAACATATGCAAGAGGCTCTTCGCATAACGAAAGAAAGGCTTCGGCAAAGGACGCGTCGACGTGGAAGAAATGCAGGCCAACAGAGAAACCCATGGAACGACGAATCGGAGGAAGAAATATTGGATGAAAAAAATAACGAACAAGAATAAGTGTGAGTTGAAAGTTTTCATTAATACACTTACTGTCGATACTTTTACACTGTTCTTCTTTCCAATTTTCACTATCAATACTGAATATCTATAGTTTATGTTGCATATACTATTATATATTTTTACTACTGATAGTGAATATTGGAACGCGCCCTTACTTTTCTTTGCACAATTGTATATTCATACCATGTATGTACTGTGTGCAGGTAGGAAGGCGCCTTTAGCTGTGTCTGGAACAATGCCCAAGATGGTAAAGTAGGATGGTTCAGGTAAGGTAAAGTAAAAAACAGTGGGGTTTTTAGTGGGTAAACTCTCAGCAGAGGGGAGTCCCACACTACCTCGGAGTAATGTCCACCCCAGGGTGTGCATAAAGCATTTTCCCCACTCAAAAAAAAAAAAAAGAGAAAGGTGCTTTGCGTCCTGGCACCGCGCGAGAAGTTGGCATTAGTAAAAAAACCGGTACATTTCAGTACCATTTTTCAAACGTGGATGCCTCTGTTGGCAGTATAAAATCGGTGGCCTACGCCGCCTCCAATCGTCAGCGACTCCTGTTTCCTGCGCGGCCTTCGCTGCCTCTCGTCGCCAGCGACTCCTGAATCCTGCGCGGCCTCCGCCGCCTCCCGTCGCCAGCGACTCTTGGATCCTGCGCGGCCTTCGACGCCTCCCGTCGCCAGCGACTCCTGTTTCCTGCGCGGCCTCCGCCAGCGACTCCTGTTTCCTACGCAGCCGACGGCATACAAGTTTCATACAACAGCATAGTTTGTAATAGCGTTGAATATGTCGAATTTTGTGCCTGGAAACTACGATTTGCGGACAGCATTGATTTTCTGTTACCATTTGAAGAAAACTGCTGCAGAATCGCATCGAATGCTTGTCGAAGCTTACGGTGAGCATGCTCTTGGTAAATCACAGTGCTTTGAGTGGTTTAAAAAATTCAAAAGTGGCGATTTTGAAGTGAGAAATGAAGAACGTGGAAGACCACCGAAAAAGTTTGAAGACAGCGAATTGCAAGCATTGTTGGATGAGGATGACACTCAAATGCAACAACAACTCGCGGATCAATGAAATGTGACACGAGAAGCCGTCTCCATACGTTTGAAAGCCATGGGAAAGATCCAGAAGACGGGAAAATGTGTTCCACATGAACTGAATGAAAGACAGCAGGAAAACCGAAAAACCACTTGCAAAATGCTGCTCGCCAGATACAAAAGAAAGTCATTTCTCCATCCAATTGTGACTGGCGATGAAAAGTGGATATATTTTGAGAATCCTATGCGTAAAAGATCATGGGTAACTCCAGGCGAACCATCGACATCGACTGCAAGGCCAAATCGCTATGGACGGAAGACAATGCTCTGTGTTTGGTGGGATCAGAAGGGTGTGATCTATTATAAGCTGTTAAAACCTGGCCAAACCAGGTTAATACTGAACGCTACCGACAACAAATGATCGATTTGAATCAAGCTTTGCGTGAAAAACGACCAGAATATAAAAAAAAGGCAACACAAATTGATTTTGCTTCATGATAATGCACCATCACACACAGCAAAACTGGTCAAGGAAACGATTGAGGCGTTTAGTTGGGAAATACTTTCGCATGCGGCTTACTCACTAGACTTGGCTCCGTCCGATTACTATTTATTTGCATCGATGGAACATGCACTTGCTAAGCAGCGCTTCACTTTTTACGAAAATGTACAAAAATGGCTCGATGACTGGTTTGCCTCAAAAGAGCAACAGTTTTTTTGACGTGGCATCCACAAATTGTCAGACAGGTGGGAAAAATGTATAGCTAGCGATGGGCAATACTTCAAATAAAATATTTTTTATCATTTTCATACAATAAACGTGTATTTTCTATACAAAAATTCCGGTTTCATATTTACATACCAGGTACATTGAATACATCGCATTATAACAGTTGCGGACAGAAAGGTTATTGTATTTTCTAGGCATAGTGCTATCGGAAATTTTGAATTAGGTGCATTATTTTTTTAATATTCGTGCATCATATTTGCAATATATACGTTGTTATAGCAACACAATAGGTGCAATACAGCAATATGCTACATATGCTTCAAAACGTTTTT
Organism: Odontomachus brunneus; assembly: GCF_010583005.1. NCBI lineage: Eukaryota > Metazoa > Arthropoda > Insecta > Hymenoptera > Formicidae > Odontomachus > Odontomachus brunneus. The sequence continues at coordinate 80,281 of NW_022639813.1, read as the reverse complement.
CCTCCTTTTTCTTTCTTCAGTCGGATCCAAAGGATAGATAAAAAAGAAATAACTTCGAAACATTTGTAATGCTTGTTGGATTGCGTGCTCTATATTTTAGTTCTGTGAATGTCCTTCAGCGTAAAAAAATTAATTTTGTTAAATACATTTTTTAATAATTTACCTAGATAGCCAAACCTACGCGAACAGATTTCGAGCAGAGCTTGCTATAAACTTCTGATGGCAAGTAGATAATAAATTTGATGCAAGATCTGTTATATCTAATCTTGCTGCCAAATTGCCGCCAGATATGCGGCAGAGCTTGTTGTCGGATGATTGCTGCAGATTTGCAGCAAAAACTGCGCAGAGCTTCTAGCGATTTGACGGCAGATTGGCGGCAGAAACCGCGCAGACCTTGCTGCGCTGCAAGTTTTGCGCGGTTTTTGCTGCAAATTTGGCACCAATTGTCCGACAGCAAGATCTGTCGCCAAAACCGTAGCCTAATGTAGACACAGATGGCTATGGTGTTGCTGTGGGTTTTTGATCAAATTTGTTGCCAATCTGCGCGCAGTCTGCGCTCAATTTACTGGGTAATTACCCTATTAATATTTTTTATTATATTTTAGACTATTAAAAGTTTGTTACTTTTGATGTTAGAGGTAAATCAGGTCGTACAGTACCTATGCTACTGCATTCGCAATTACAAGATTGCATCAAACTATTATTACTACATAGGTCGAATGCAAAAGTAGAAAAACAAACTTTTTCTTTTTGGCATTCCTGGACACGATAAACATTGTTATAAACATTCAATAGAATGTTAACTTATGCGAAAAATTCGCGCGTGCCGGAACCGTCGGGACCGGTAGCTCGCAAGATTTTAAGTCGGCGACGGGATGGGTTAGGAGGAGGCGAAAATGACTACACATTCTCGGTAACAAGGCGTTTACTTGCGGGACTCTCGCTCGGCCCAAAGAAACTCGATAATAGTCAATCAGCGCAGGTGCCACTCGCGACACGACAATATGCCCGCCCGATGAGGAACCCGAGGACGGTCTCCTCGGGTGAGCCCTACTACGCGCGGCCGCGGACGAGACAACGGTACGCGAGCGATAACAACACGAATTTCGATAATCGGACGAATCACGGAACAGATGGGTGGTCTTACAACTTTCGGTGGCGGCCCTTGGGTCAGTGGTGGCGGTCGATGACGGTCTTCCCTCGCCCTCTCTCGCTCTCTCTCTCTCTCTCTCTCCTCTCTCTCCTCTCGCTCGTCCGCGCCACACTCTTCGTCCACTCTCTCTCGCTATCCGCTCGCTCGTCGATCTCCCTGTCTCTCTCTCTCTCTCTCTCTCACTCTCTCTCTCTCTCTGTCTCTCTCTTAATCGCGATAGTCGGAGCTTCGAAAAATTGGTCAGCTCGCGGCAACGGTCGCGGTAAGGCTGTCTGGCGTTTTGCTCTTGGAGGATCGCACCGTCTCGCGAGTCCTCCTGCGTCTTTCCTCATCTCGTCCTGCGATATTCGGCAGTCGGGAATCGGTACCTATCACTATTATTGTTTCGAGACGGTTCCTGTCTCGAGACATTGTTGCCGTCGCGGATCCTCTCGCTGCCTGTCTCGGCGCTCCCATTTTTTTCTCCTAGGCTCTCGTGACGGCTGCGTTCGCTAAAAGTAAACACCGCTGACAGAATACTGTCTACTTGTGATACTGTGTTCTCGCTCCGAAAGATTCTACACGGTATTAGATTTATGATTACTGAGCGAGCGATAATGCGGCATAATTTAATACAAAATAGTGAGAGAGCGATTCACCTGATCCTGAGCGGCGTGGAGTTGTCGGTCGCTGCCTTCTAGTCCCTCGATGTTCTCCGTTCCTCCAGTCCTGGTGGCCGGCCAGGGAAGTTGGGGGGGGGGAAGCACAAAGTTGGGGACGCGCTAACCTTTCCATCTGCTCCGCTCGCAAAATTCGCTTCTGATATTTGTCCTAAGGACGTTCACAAACAAACACACGCCGGAACGCGGTGTTATAATCGCGAATAGTACCAGCGCTTTCGAAACACTTCTCGAGGAATTGTTTCAATTGCGCCACAACAAGGAAGCGATGTGCAAGTGCTGCGATAAGCACCACCTTGCACATTCTGCATTTAGGACCTCAATTCCAAACGCATTACAGCATTACCAAATATGGTAATGTTCTTGTCGCCAGGCACCCCCTCCGACAAGTCTAAAACAATACTATAAAAAAGCGGAGAGACCACTCGCGTCAG
>NW_022639813.1:77619-78025 GCF_010583005.1 Odontomachus brunneus | reverse complement strand
TGTTATAATCGCGAATAGTACCAGCGCTTTCGAAACACTTCTCGAGGAATTGTTTCAATTGCGCCACAACAAGGAAGCGATGTGCAAGTGCTGCGATAAGCACCACCTTGCACATTCCGCATTTAGGACCTCAATTCCAAACGCATGACACCATTACCAAATATGGTAATGTTCTTGTCGCCAGGCACCCCCTCCGACAAGTCTAAAACAATACTATAAAAAAGCGGAGAGACCGCTCGTGTCAGGCTTAACATCTCGGTCTCTCACCGCGACATACGCGTCATACGTGACTTACGCGCGGTTCGCATATTAATACATAAGTACGGGAGTAGTAATTAAAACTCATACAAGTGTACAATTTAAATATACCTTTTTTATATTTAACACTACAAGACGTAGTCAAAAT
>NW_022639813.1:77201-77609 GCF_010583005.1 Odontomachus brunneus | reverse complement strand
GAGACCACTCGCGTCAGGCTTAACATCTCGGTCTCTCGCCGCGACATACGCGTCATACGTGACTTACGCGCGGTTCGCATATTAACTCGAAAGTACGGGAGTAGTAATTAAAACTCATACAAGTGTACAATTTAAATAAACCTTTTATATATATAACACTACAAGACGTAGTCAAAACTCCAACTACATTTTATCCACCGCCACACACCCTGCCGCGCCCGCATCACCGATCTCGAACTCTTTTCGTGTCCTGGCAACACGGGCACGACAGCAGTATTCGAGAATATTCGCGAAAACCGTTAGCGACGCGATACGCGAAAACTCTCACACAAATCCGATACGGTTTTCTTGGGACAGGCGCCTCCACGGCTGCCACGTCACAATATATATATATATATATATATATAT
>NW_022639813.1:72172-75705 GCF_010583005.1 Odontomachus brunneus | reverse complement strand
AGGCCTAGATTGATCGTGCGCGCACGGTGCGAGCGGCAAGCGACGGACGAAATCCGCCGATTTGCGAACAAGAGCGAGGAGCTGGCCCGAGAGAGAGTTCGACTCTCGGCGCTCGAGCGGAGTCGCGGCGATGCTGCGGACAAACAGCTCGACGGAGACCTAGATATCCGGCAGATGTAGCGGACGCGCGACGAGTTTGCTGCTTTAATCGCCGTAGCTTGAGATCAGCTGATTGATTCGCGGACAGAGACGTGCTCCTCTCGATTCGAGACGCGAAGCACCGATTGTCCTCGTCGTCGACGAGGGCGGCTTTTAAAGAAAAAGCACTTGGCGATAGGTCGCTCGCTGGTTGGTCGCGGTTGCCGAATCTTCTAGATCATTGCCAAATAAGGTCCGCGTGGTAACAGCGGCGATCTAACATGCGAGAAGAGTAGCGCGTTTGTTTGTTTGTTTGCGCGAGTGGTCGGCATGGCAACCGCGACCAACCAGCGAAATCAGTGCAAAAAAAATGTGAACTCGCGCTGCGGCTAGCGCGAGCCTGTCGCGATGCTGGCGGGCGAGCGAACGTTCTAGAACGTTCGATCGCCTAATGCTAGAAAAGAAGTCTCGCTCTCGAACACCGGTCAGGTATTATTTTTAGAACATTGCAGACTTTTCTCAAAACATCAATGTAATTTTGTATAGTGCGTCCTTCCATTATAGCATAAACAATAGGAAATGTCTGACAAATTAAAAAATAATTATATTTTATGATATATCAACAAGGGTGTATATCAGTTGACACGGGGCAATTGGACACAGTTCAATCACAAGTCGCTGTTCCAAGGGACCCTACAAATGTTTCTAATCACACGGTGCTGTGATTGGCTGTGTCCAAATGCACCGTGTCCAAGTGCACCGATCCATATCAACATACAATGTAGTGCTTAATATGATTAAAGGAAATAATTATTTGAAGAATAAAGTAATGAAGTAATTGTTTTGCTTACTCTATTATCGTGTCTAATAACAATTGTCCACAATTGACAATTAATATTTTGTAATAGAGGGACAGTGGCAAATGTGCCATCAACAAAAATTGTTAATTTTTCATTTTTATAATTTGTAATTGATTCCGACAAAGTTTTGTCAATGAAAAGAACTGTCTTTGTTACATTACTTTTTATGACAAAATCAACAATAAATGAATCAGTTTCATTTAACTTAAGAAGTGCTTTCCAATTTTCACTTTCCAAACATGTTTGTAATTCATTCAAGTTTTGTGGAATCCGATCAATATATTTCTTTTTGTGGCGTTCTATTGAGTTTTCTACATTCGCGATGTTTGTGAAATTCAGTGAATGATCATGTCTATACAAATAAAAAATACAAATTGCGAATTATAAGTATAGTAGATGGTCTTCAACAAAATTTATTATTTTTTTTATCGTTTATCACTCACTTTGCTATTATTCTATTTCTTATTTCTCTCGTCGTTTCAAAAGGTAGTGATTCAGCAATTTCTTTTTTAATATCATTTAAATGAAGTGATTTTATGGGACCGTTGTGTGTTCCACTTAAAATCTTTTACCATTCACAATTTTTAATCGTGCTTTGCAATACAATTTTTTTTTTGGCGAAAACTATATATGTAATATCTGAGAGACAATTATTTGCAAATAAATACATCAAATATTATTCTATGGAGATGTGTAAATGAGTAAAAAAATATGATCAGTAATTTTTATACGCCAGAAATTTTATAAATACGCCAGAAATGAAAATATTAAATATAAACATATAAATATGTAAATATATAATATAAATAAAATAATAATAATATATATAAATATATAATATAAATATTTAATATTAAATATTAAATATTTAATTATCTCAAAATTTCATACTATAATGTAATTTTATACAAATTTGTTATAGTATATAAAATATTTTGCATCGTTCAGGTGTAGCCGTTTGCAACATGAGCAATCGGGACGCTTCCGTATATACGAATATAAAATTAATAAATAACAAGCAGCTCTTTAAATATTTTTTTCTACGTTATGATCTTTTAATTAATTTGAATCTAATTAACCCTTTGGGGACGGAGCCGCTCGACGGGCTATAAGGAAGATAAGACTTCATCGCTAATGGCCCCTAATGTCTTTGAATGAAAACGTGACTCTTTTACTATACCTATGCGTATCTTATCGCTCAGAACGACAGACGTCGCGAGCCTTGCAGCTACGAACTAATTTGGGCGGCTATATGCCGACACGCGTCCGGAACGGTAAAACGGCTTGGGCGACTATATGCCGACACTCGTCCCCAAAGGGTTAATATAATTAATTTGAAGGTAATTAATTAGAATCTAATGCTTTCTGCTTACGTAGTATCTGCGTACGATTGATTAAAATGGAAATAATATTCCTCATATTCCACTTTTGTCTGTGGCATTCTTGAAAAACAATATTTTTTTCCATAATTAAGCGCACTGACACGGGACATAATGTAACAATATTGCCTTAGAATTAGATTGTGAGAATTGGAAAAACTAAAACATAACGAAAGTGGTTTATTCATATATTTTCGTTATGTTCTTGTTTTTCCGTTCTCATTTTAAATTTCTAATTGTGTTAGTGCACTTAATTAAGTTGGATGAACTGATTCATTTATTGTTGATTTTGTCATAAAAAATAATGCAATAAAGGCAGTTCTTTTCATTGACAAAACTTTGTCGGAATCAATTACAAATTATAAAAATGAAAAATTAACAATTTTTGTTGATGACATATTTGCCACTGTCCCTCTATTACAAAATATTAATTGTCAATTGTGGACAATTGTTATTAGACACGATAATAGAGTAAGCAAAACAATTACTTCATTACTTTATTCTTCAAATAATTATTTCCTTTAATCATATTAAGCACTACATTGTATGTTGATATATCATAAAATATAATTATTTTTTAATTTGTCAGACATTTCCTATTGTTTATGCTATAATGGAAGGACGCACTGTACAAAATTACATTGATGTTTTGAGAAAAGTCTGCAATGTTCTAAAAATAATACCTGACACGGTAATGTCTGATTTTGAAAATGCTGAAAGACAAGCTTTACATACTGTTTTCTCCAGTGCTAAGATCATTGGCTGCTTTTTCTATTACAGTCAGGTACAGAAAAATAATAGTACAATTAATTAGTATAAAATGCAGGTCTATTTTAATAATATTAATTTATAATTACAGGCTTTAGTACGTAATGCTGGTAAACATGGCATATTAAAAGATGACGGTTATGAATCGGGTTTGAGTGCAATAAAATTATTAAAATCTTTGGCCTTTTTACCAAAAAAATTAATAGAAGAAGGCTTCGAATTGATATCCAAAATTATATTTAAAGACTGCCCGTATTTGCAATCATTTTTTAAATATTATAAAAAGGATTTACGTGGATTGACAATTGTAAACCCGATTCCTTTTGTGTATTTCAAGAGATACACAGAACTAATAATGTCTCCGAAAGACACAACCGAGAACTTCGGG
>NW_022639813.1:71584-72162 GCF_010583005.1 Odontomachus brunneus | reverse complement strand
TACAGAAAAATAATAGTACAATTAATTAGTATAAAATGCACGTCTATTTTAATAATGTTAATTTATAATTACAGGCTTTAGTACGTAATGCTGGTAAACATGGCATATTAAAAGATGACGGTTATGAATCGGGTTTGGGTGCAATAAAATTATTAAAATCTTTAGCCTTTTTACCAAAAAAATTAATAGAAGAAGGCTTCGAATTGATATCCAAAATTATATTTAAAGACTGCCCGTATTTACAATCATTTTTTAATTATTATAAAAAGACGTGGATTGACAATTTTAAACCCGATTCCTTTTGTGTATTTCAAGAGATACACAGAACTAATAATGTCTCCGAAAGACACAACCGAGAACTTCGGGAAAACTTGAAAAAGCACACGACAATTGTACAATTTTTAAGTATATTGTGAACGCCCTATTTGCAAATATTTTTTAAAATATTTTTGCTTTTCTTAAATTTCAATACCCCCCGCATGGGTTCCCACCTTGTCGTTGGTGGTGGGGCTGTGGCTGCGGTCGGAGCATCCGCTCAGGGATGTTTCCCGGCCGCAGTCATCTAAAAGGAACCCCCT
>NW_022639813.1:69865-71574 GCF_010583005.1 Odontomachus brunneus | reverse complement strand
ATTTATTTAAACACGGTTTTTACATTTTAAAAACTTATTTTCGTCTTGTGTGCGTAAGGAAATCATTTACTTATTTTTGTATATAGATATTTTAAATCAAACAAATTATTTTTTTTAGAAATTAATAATTTTACAGCTAAATTTTACAAACTAAAAAAAATATTATTTTATATTTATTATATATTTCCCCCCGCATGGGTTCCCACCTTGACGTTGGTGGTGGGGCTGTGGCTGCGGTCGGGGCATCCGCTCAGGGATGTTTCCCGGCCGCAGTCATCTAAGAGGAACCCCCCAAGCCAAGGTGTTAGCAACCGTGCTGAGGGCTGCGTGGCACAGGGGGAGCTGTGTCATGAACGGTGCCTCCCGGATACCGGGCGACCTCCGGGAGTACGCTGCCGAGCCCGGGCAATCGCGGCTCTGCCCGGGTGAGATCGCGCGACCTCGGTACTCGTGGGAACAAGCATGGACACTAGTACGAAAAAAAAGCAAAAAATAGATGACCTTCTCCAGGGGGTGGCTTCTCTAGGAAGTGAACCTAGAGAAGGAGGAAACGACGCGGGATCGAGTACCGACGCTCTGTCCGATTCCGTGGCAAGGAAACTCGCAGAGCCACGCCCGAAAATGAGTGAGGCTGCGAGAAGAAAGCTGAAGAGGCAGCGGGCGAGAGAGAGGGCTGAAGAGACCTCTGAATCGGGTGCTGCCTCTGGAGGCGTAACAGGAGCTCGGGGGGAGGTGGATCCATCAGGGACGCAAAAGCGCCCCAGACCGGATCTCACGACCCCCAGCCCCTCAGAAAAACGCCTGGACAAGAAGCCCAAGGTCAGTGACCAAGGGACCTTTGCACAGGCGACTAAGGGAATAGTCAGGGTGGTACTTATTATTGTGGGTTACCCTGAAAATAAGATCAAACCCGGGAAAATAGCAGTTATTAAAAAAGATTAGGGAAAGGATCCTGGTACTTCCAAGAGACACCAGGGCTCCCCTCTTTACCAGAGCTTGGGAGTGAGACGGGGCAATCATTTGCGGTTGCGCCGATGTAGAATCCGCGGACTGGCTGAAAAGCCTATCCTCGGATTTAAAACTAGGGGAGAACGAGCTACGTGTGCTGCCGCTTGAGGAGCTTCCGAAGCGCCACAGGCTGGTAGTACACCTAGAGAAGCCGGATTTGGCTGTCAAGGAGGCGTTAGAACTCGTTGACAGACAAAACGCAGGACTGGCAGCCAGCGAGTGGGTTGTCGTCAGGGGGAGCGAGAGCAGGGACGCCGAAAGCGCCCACTTCGCTGTTCTTGTCGGCGACTCCTCTCTAAAGACCCTAAAGGACTGCGGAATGAAACCCTTCTGCGGGATGGGCCGGGCAACTGTAAGGTTGACCGGCAAGAAACGCGGAAGGGAGGTGGAAGCTGCTAGAACGAAAGAGTCTGCATAGAAATGACAGGTCTCACAGTTCCAGTGGTGCAGATTAACTTGCATCACAGCAAAGGCGCCTCAGCGATTTTAGCTAGGGGCATGGCTGTGATGCAGACAGCAATAGCACTTGTACAAGAACCATGGCTCTTGAATAACGCTATAAAAGGTCTGAGCGGTAGTGGCAAGATTATCTCGTCCACCACTCAGGGAAAAATAAGGACATGTATAGTGACAAAAGGTCTAAATGCAATCTTTATGCCGCAGTTCAGTAATGGAGATATCACGGTGGTACAAGTGAGGCT
>NW_022639813.1:68168-69682 GCF_010583005.1 Odontomachus brunneus | reverse complement strand
CTACATGAATTCGTCATGGACAGCAAGCTAATCATCCTAAACAGAGGAACGGAACCCACCTTCATGGACTACAGAAGACGTGAGGTTATAGACCTAACCCTGTGTACGAGGGGAGTGGCTGACCTGGTGAGAGACTGGAGGGTCTCAAACGAACCTTCGGAATCGGATCACAGGCAGCTATGTTTTGCGCTCGAGCACAGGAAAAAGGGGAATTGGGGTTGCAACCCCAGAGGCACAAACTGGACGAGCTACAGGAAGGACCTTGGCACCATTCTGAAAAAAGCCCCGTCCAGATTTAATACAAAACAGGATCTAGAAGTGGCGTCGCAGTTTGTCAGCGACGCTATCATAGAGGCCTATGAAGCAAACTGCCCACTGAGGCGGAAACAAGTCTCAACCAAGGTCCCATGGTGGAATAATGAGCTTATTAAGCTCAGGGTTGAGACAAGAAGGCTTTTCAATAGAGCAAGGAAGTCAAAAGCGGAAACTGATTGGGCAGCTTTCAGGAGCTCCCAACGACGCTATAGCAAAGAAATCACAATATCAAAGAGGAGGAGCTGGAGGAAGTTCTGCGGGAGCGTTGAAAGTTCTCCGGAGATATCCAGACTCAACAAAATCCTCAGCAAAGACAATTCATCTCAACTGAGATGTCTTAAGCTCTCGGATGGAAGATACACTGAATCAACGGAGGAGACACTGAGACACTTGATGTCCACTCACTTTCCGGGATTCAGAGAGGATGTCACGATTCGGGGCAACAAAGACGAGGATCAATCAAGGGAACCTCGTGTGACCAAAGAGTGGTCCCTAGCGGCCAGAATCGTATACCCGAGCGGGGTCAAATGGGCAATAGAAACCTTTGAGCCTTATAAGGTACCGGGACCGGACGGTATTTACCCGGCACTCCTAAGGGAGGGACTGGAGGTGCTGACAGGTCCACTAATAAAAGTACTCTGGGCTAGTATAGCCCTGAGATATGTACCACAAACCTGGAGGGAGACGAGGGTAGTCTTTATCCCTAAACCAGGCAGAAACGGTCATATCTTGGCCAAGGATTACAGGCCGATCAGCTTTACATCATTCATTTTGAAAACAGTGGAGAGGCTGGTAGACAGATACCTGAAGACAGAACCCTTGGTCTCTTGCCCACTGACCACAACTCAATATGCTTATAAGGAAGGCAGGTCGACCGAGACTGCCCTACATCACCTTGTAAGCGGAGTGGAGGGACAGCTGGAAGCCAAGGGGTACGCCATAAGAATCTTTATAGACATAGAGGGAGCTTTTGATAGCACCTCTTACAAGTCTATCAAAGAGGCAATGTACAGAAACAAGATCCCAGAGGTAATCGTGAACTGGACACAAAGCATGCTAACGGGCAGAAGTCTAACCGTAAGCCTGGGTGAAAATTCAGTTGGGGGGAGTGGCTGGGGGCTGCCTGCAGGGGGGCGTAATCTCTCCCCTGCTGTGGTGTTTAGTGGTCGATGACCTTCTGGCTGAATTAAAAGAAGCAG
>NW_022639813.1:67590-68158 GCF_010583005.1 Odontomachus brunneus | reverse complement strand
TATAGGGAGGGCAGGTCGACCGAGACTGCCCTACATCACCTTGTAAGCGGAGTTGAGGGACAGCTGGAAGCCAAGGGATACGCCATAGGAGTCTTTATAGACATAGAGGGAGCTTTTGATAGCACCTCTAACAAGTCTATCAAAGAGGCAATGTACAGAAACAAGATCCCAGAGGCGATCGTGGACTGGACACAAAGCATGCTAACGGGCAGAAGTCTAACCGTAAGCCTGGGTGAAAATTCAGTTGGGGGGAGTGGCTGGGGGCTGCCTGCAGGGGGGCGTAATCTCTCCCCTGCTGTGGTGTTTAGTGGTCGATGACCTTCTGGCTGAATTAAAAGAAGCAGGATTCCTGGTATATGACTACGCGGATGACGTGGCCATCATTGCCAGAGGAAATTTCATATCGATCCTCAAGGACAGGATGGACGCAGCCTTGAGGATAGTTCCAACCTGGTGCAGAAAAAAGGGACTGTCGGTCAATCCATCTAAGACCTCGGCAGTAATCTTCACCAGGAAATACAAACCCGAACACATTGAGCCACTAAAGCTTTGGGGCAGGGAAATAACT
>NW_022639813.1:65972-67580 GCF_010583005.1 Odontomachus brunneus | reverse complement strand
GAACACATAGAGCCACTAAAGCTCTGGGGCAGGGAAATAACTTACACAAACTCGGTGAAGTATCTTGGAGTGATCCTGGATGCTAAACTGAGCTGGCTGCCAAACCTCGAGGACAAGAGAAGAAAGTTCTATACCACTATGTGGGCTTGTAGAAGAGTAATGGGTAGAAACTGGGGGCTTCAACCCAGGGCTGCCCTTTGGCTGTATAGGATGGTGTTGCTGCCAAGACTAACCTATGCAGCGGTAGTATGGTGGCCGCGAATGGAGAGGTCTACCCTACAGGGTAGTTATCTGAGGGCTGTGACAGGGACCATGAGAACCACCCCGACGGAGGCGCTGGAAGTAGCTCTCTGCTGCCCACCTCTCGGTCACCTGATAAAATACCAAGCCAGGAGAACGGCTTATAGACTTAGATGTCAGGGGGAATGGAAAGATACCGGTCTAGGACACACTAGACTGGGACTTTCTCAGAAGTACCCCTTCATGTTAAAACAGGATAGAATTCCAAGAAAACATCAGTTGGGGAAGAAATTTAAAGTTTTAATACCAACTAGGGACGACTGGAATAAGTCTAAATTACTAGCTGATCCAAAAGTGGATCTTTGGTTCACGGACGGATCGGGTGCAAATGGCCGGTATGGGGCAGGAATCTATGGGCCGAAAAGAAACCATAGAGAAAGCATACCTCTGGGAGGGCTGGCCACGGTCTTTCAAGCCGAGGTGAAGGCCATCCTGAGGTGTGCCGAAACCCTTGCTGTAAACGATAGTGCAAACCAGCACTTTTACATATGCTCTGATAGCAGAGCGGCCATACATGCCCTTGCAAAGACCACTACAGAATCGGCTGTAGTTTGGGACTGCATGCAGGCATTAGCTAGACTGGGGGAATCTAACAAGATAACTCTAGTATGGATCCCAGGACATCAGGGATTTCTCGGGAACGAGATAGCCGACGAGTTGGCCAAGCTGGGGACCCAAATGGACCCAGCCACGCAGATCGTTGAAGTACCTTTTGTAACAGGAATCAACATCATCAGAGAATGGCTTGAGCGAGAGCACGTTGGCTCCTGGAGAGCGGTGGGGGGCTGCCGGACAGCTAAACGGCTAATGGAGCAACCATCGCCGGGGAGAGCCAACGAGCTCCTGGCCATGAACAGACTAAGGCTGAAGGTGGGATTGGGTCACGGGACACATCACACTGAGGATCCATCTAAACAAACTTGAACGGAACAAAGTGACTGCCGCCTATGTGGTGAGGAGAGAGAGGACAGCGCCCACATTTTATGTCGGTGTCCTGTACTCACATGTAAAAGATATAGATCCTGGGGCTGCATGTTCATGGAGCCTGAGGATCTAAACGGAAAAAGGGTTAGCAGCTTGATTAACCTGGCGTCAGATACTAGGCTGGGTTTATTAGCGCAATCCTAAAAAAAATAGCAGGAGGTCACAATGGAACTTTTAGATCTAGGTGATGCAAGGGCATCAAAGTGCCCACCTGCTCCACTACTACTACTACTACTACTAAATTTCAATATTACTTACAGTTTATCTTTCCGAACACCAAAAGCGTATTCGAAGTTTCACGAGGCATCCGAAATCCTGAGCACA
>NW_022639813.1:64713-65962 GCF_010583005.1 Odontomachus brunneus | reverse complement strand
AATATTTTTTAAAATATTTTTGCTCTTCTTAAATTTCAATATTACTTACAGTTTATCTTTCCGAACACCAAAAGCGTATTCGAAGTTTCACGAGGCATCCGAAATTCTGGGCACGAAGGGAAGGACGTGCTCTGAAAGAAAGAGAAGAAAATATATTAAAAATATGGAACGAGATAAAAAATGATGAAAAGTTGGACCTCTTATTAATTTTATACAAATTATCAGAAGTTATTGGAAAATAAAAATTTAGAAGTACATTCATAAACATTTTAATACTCCCTATTCTTCTTTTCATTATTGCTTCCTACACTTGTAATTCCTTCATTTTTCATAGTTCTTGTGCATTTTCCTAACATATAATTTATTTTTACTCTTAATTTTGACAAATGTATCTCTTCATTAATCCTCCATTTTTGGACAAGTATTCCACTTCTTGCAGAAACCAATGCAAACATTTTCTGTTTTCTGAAAGATAAAAAGCATACATCAGTCAACAGTGTATATTACGAGGTAGCTATAAACATCAAGCAGGTATGTCAAAAGCATTGGTGACAGATTGCTGAAATACACCATAGTATCTACCTTTGCCAGTACAGGCTATGTAAATTCCTGCTACAAACAGCATATATGCTTTGTAACACAGCAGTTTTGACAAATCTGCTCTCTGTTTATTGAGTCAATTTATCATCATATTGTTGATGATAACTTTGCTCCGTGTTATGATCTCGTTTCAATTTTTTCTTTCGCTGGGGACACATTCGAGAACACAATAGACTCAGAATTTGGCAGGGAATTATTATCTCTGGCTGTTAATGTTATGCAAGCAAATGATTGGCTGGAATAGAAACTGGAATAAAAAAAATTCAAAGAAAGAATCGGTCCAACATATATAATCACAAAGAGCACATAGGATATAATCGTTTAAATACTCTATGAGAATATTTGCTACTTATCTGACATATATATTTCTTTATTCTCTATCTATATTTCTCCATATATATTTCTTTTTCTCCATGTCCCATCTTTTGCAATCTTCATTGCTTCTCTTCAATTTTGCACAAGTTTCCTTCCTTCCTTGACAATAGTTCCAATGCGAAGGACGACGTTTCAATTATTAATAATATCTATTAAGGTACGCCAAAATTCTGAAAAGTGAAACCTTAATAATGTATAATTACGTTTAATATAATAATGTATCCTCTTATATTTTTCACCTTCTTCTTCTCTATGCACTTTATTTTTATTTATT
>NW_022639813.1:59548-60927 GCF_010583005.1 Odontomachus brunneus | reverse complement strand
ATATATATATATATATATATATATATATATATATATATATATATATATATATATATATATATATATATATATGTATCAGTCGACTACTTTGACGACGATTTTTGACAAGCATTGGCTATTTTGACGACTTCTGGCTATTTTGACGACTGTCGTCAAAGTTTTATCGTTCAATTGTATAATTTGACGACTGTCGTCAAACGAACTTTTTCAATGAAATGGCTATTCAGACGACACTTTAAATATTTTGACGACAGTCGTCAAATAAACTGTTTCAGTGAAATGGCTACTTACACGACACTTGCCTGTCGTCAAATTAACTGCTTTAGTAAAATGGCTGCTTAGACGACACTTGATAATTTAATGATATTATGTATTATATAAGCAATTTTGATGACAATAAAGAAAGATAACAAACAAAATAAATTACAAAAATTGATTTCTTCTTTTTCTAGATATAATTGTACATGTGATATTGATATGATATTTGTTATTAATTGAAGTAAATGTGTATAACGGCGACTCGCTCGGAATTTTGATCGTGTCGAATCGCCAGAACTGCTTTGCGTAGGGCGCGGGATCGCATGTGAAGATGAGCGGGGTGATGGTCTAGCAGAAACATGACAATGCACGAATTTAATTGAACATTTTATTTAACATAACGGTATCCCGTGTTATTTAACAAATTAAATTACAGCCAAAATTCAGAATTCAATAATAGAAATGCATTCAGCTTGCAATGCGCAAAAAAATAAAAATTATGACTGTTCTGGACGTAACTGGGTCAATGAAAAGAAACGATAAAAAGCCCAACGAAAATAATCGGTTTAATGAAAAGATTTGATTCTCTTAAAATGAGATCGTGGATTTTATATTCACGCCAGCTGCCATGCGGAACATCAAGATTGATTGTCTCATCAGCTGATCAGTTCGTGCAATCAGCTGTTTATCGTCACATTCGCGAAACTCATGTGCATGCCGTGCTTCGATTCGCAGATGTTTTTTTGTATTGTCCTGACGACGACTATTGTCTTGATCATCGTACGAGATTCGCGCATCAAGGAGCTTATTACGGTACTGTGTGAGAAGTGAAATGCGAAAAATGAACGAATTCACTAGATGTTGACCAATGAAATTATAAATATTGTAGTAAATTCGTTCACTTTTCGTATTTTCGTTTTTCACACAGAACCATAATAAGCTCCTAGGCCCGCCACGTTCGATCCACTCATAATGCGCATGATTATTGAAAAATTGAATTTTCCAACACAAGATTCTAAAAGATTTCGTGAACGATCGTTATAATCGCAAACAGTATACAAAGCGTATACTTATAAATTTTTAACTTAAATTGTTTAATAATATTAATCATTCTCTTACCG
>NW_022639813.1:57993-59180 GCF_010583005.1 Odontomachus brunneus | reverse complement strand
TCTTATTAATTTTATACAAATTATCAGAAGTTATTGGAAAATAAAAATTTAGAAGTACATTCATAAACATTTTAATACTCCCTATTCTTCTTTTCATTATTGCTTCCTACACTTGTAATTCCTTCATTTTTCATAGTTCTTATGCATTTTCCTAACATATAATTTATTTTTACTCTTAATTTTGACAAATGTATCTCTTCATTAATCCTCCATTTTTGGACAAGTATTCCACTTCTTGCAGAAACCAATGCAAACATTTTCTGTTTTCTGAAAGATAAAAAGCATACATCAGTCAACAGTGTATATTACGAGGTAGCTATAAACATCAAGCAGGTATGTCAAAAGCATTGGTGACAGATTGCTGAAATACACCATAGTATCTACCTTTGCCAGTACAGGCTATGTAAATTCCTGCTACAAACAGCATATATGCTTTGTAACACAGCAGCTTTGACAAATCTGCTCTCTGTTTATTGCGTCAATTTATCATCATATTGTTGATGATAACTTTGCTCCGTGTTATGATCTCGTTTCAATTTTTTCTTTCGCTGGGGACACATTCGAGAACACAATAGACTCAGAATTTGGCAGGGAATTATTATCTCTGGCTGTTAATGTTATGCAAGCAAATGATTGGCTGGAATAGAAACTGGAATAAAAAAAATTCAAAGAAAGAATCGGTCCAACATATATAATCACAAAGAGCACATAGGATATAATCTTTTAAATACTCTATGAGAATATTTGCTACTTATCTGACATATATATTTCTTTATTCTCCATCTATTTTTCTCCATGTCCCATCTTTTGCAATCTTCATTGCTTCTCTTCAATTTTGCACAAGTTTCCTTCCTTCCTTGACAATAGTTCCAATGCGAAGGACGACGTTTCAATTATTAATAATATCTATTAAGGTACGCCAAAATTCTGAAAAGTGAAACCTTAATAATGTATAATTACGTTTAATATAATAATGTATCCTCTTATATTTTTCACCTTCTTCTTCTCTATGCACTTTATTTTTATTTATTTGTGTTATTTTATTTATTTATTTACTTTAATTTATTTACTTTATTTACTTTATTTATTTATGTTATTTTATTTATTTACTTATTTTTTAATTTTAATTAAATGTCTCTGTGCACTTTCGTTTTACACATACACACTTTCGTTCTACACTATACATT
>NW_022639813.1:47428-57983 GCF_010583005.1 Odontomachus brunneus | reverse complement strand
CCAACGAAAATAATCGGTTTAATGAAAAGATTTGATTCTCTTAAAATGAGATCGTGGATTTTATATTCACGCCAGCTGCCATGCGGAACATCAAGATTGATTGTCTCATCAGCTGATCAGTTCGTGCAATCAGCTGTTTATCGTCACATTCGCGAAACTCATGTGCATGCCGTGCTTCGATTCGCAGATGTTTTTTTGTATTGTCCTGACGACGACTATTGTCTTGATCATCGTACGAGATTCGCGCATCAAGGAGCTTATTACGGTACTGTGTGAGAAGTGAAATGCGAAAAATGAACGAATTCACTAGATGTTGACCAATGAAATTATAAATATTGTAGTAAATTCGTTCACTTTTCGTATTTTCGTTTTTCACACAGAACCATAATAAGCTCCTAGGCCCGCCACGTTCGATCCACTCATAATGCGCATGATTATTGAAAAATTGAATTTTCCAACACAAGATTCTAAAAGATTTCGTGAACGATCGTTATAATCGCAAACAGTATACAAAGCGTATACTTATAAATTTTTAACTTAAATTGTTTAATAATATTAATCATTCTCTTACCGCCACTGGATTTATCCAGCTGAAATATCATTAAGTTCCATCCCATAAAGCACAAATGTTCACTAGTTATTCTTAGAACGTTCTTAGAACATCTATTGAACATTTGTATTGTATGGGATACATGAGCCATGCGGCATGATGATGGCAGTGTACACATATATTAAAAATATCACAGTATTTAGAAGCGGTGTAAAATAATATAAATAATCGAGATGAAGATGAGGATTCATCAATAGATAGCATCAGTTCTACAAATAATAATGTATTAAAAGAATGCAATTTTATTAACAATAATACAATCGGAGCAGAAAAAAGTATGTTTTCAGGTAAACATATTTATATTTCAATCATGTGTCCTAGATTTTATATGTATGTCTTGGTATATATAATTATATACATAACTGTATAATATATGCATATGCATTTCTTATATTTATATATTTTGATGTAAACATTAATTATATACTTAGCTAGCATAGCAAATACCAGTTTGGACGTACTGAATAATGTTAAAATTTATGATAAGGAAAATAAAAGCAAACGATCTAGTAACTTTTTCCCAGATTATTGCACATATAAAATATTTATTTATATTTGTGTAATACTTTTAAAACGCTAATCAGAAACGTCCATTCTCATAGATTATTTGTACACGTATACATATTCATTCGTAAATATTATCCTAAAAAATTTTAATATAAAATATTCTTGTACGTCTCATAAATAATATATTTGATTTGTTCATGTTGCTTTCACTTTCCACACTCGATATCTCCTGTTTCTTTAAGCATCCAAATATGCATTCGTTTTGTTCTAAATACGAAAAGTATGAAAAGTACGAAAAGTGCAAGCAACAAACCTATTGACTTTATAATTTTTAATATAAATTTTCGCGACATATTTTTCAATATTTTTTAAAATTCATGTATAGAATTGTCGATCACTCAAGGTATACCCGACGAAGAGCAGACAGAGTATATCAAACTAAATACAAAAGTTCTGTACTATTTTGCAGATTTTGCGATATTTATTCAACAATTGCATAATATCAGCAAATGCATCCGCGGAAAGCGGTTACTAGAATTTGTTTACTGACTGTAAACAAATTCTAGTAACTTTTTTAAGACTGTAACTGCAGAGCAAGAACCGCTAAATCTTGCGCACGTGTCCGTTAATATTCAAAATTAATTCCTTCATTAAGGCTCCTGGGGAGTCGCATCATCCATCTCTTTAATGACGTCAGAAGCGAGAAAACGCATGCTAAAAATTCCTATGTCGAGATAAACAAATATATCCACAAAACGACATTTACGATCGATTAAGTACACCTCTAAAATACTCCGTACGCTTTCCTTTTGTTCTAACAATCAACAAATAATTATAAAATAAATGTGACGTGCAATCGTTTTCCTAACCTAATTTCCTCATTATCTTGTCAAATGGTATATGACTATTATACTTAGTTTTGCGAGCTCTATCTCAACACGCTGAATATAACTTAAATTGTCAGATATCATACGCTTAAAATTTATTTTCTATGCATATTTTATAAAAATTTTTTTAAACAATACTTTCTAACATCTCCTTATGGGAAAACTAAAAGAACTCGTTGGACTCTAGGAGAAAGGGAAGTAGCGTTACAGGCATTTTCTGAATATATGAAAAAATAGAAACTGCCATCTTTACGTATCATACAATCGATAAGGAAAAAGTATAAATCTCTTGCTAAACGTACATCTCCACAAATAAAAACGTGGCTTCATAATCAACAGAGAGCTTTGCAACGACAACGTAAGCTTTACAATAAAAATATATTATGATTAAGTTCATAATTACAAATACATTTCAAATCAATATATATTTGAAGATCAATATTCAAGGAAAATATAAAATATTTTTATCTTTTCATTTTTTCATTCTTTCTTATGAATTCAGGGTTGCAGTAAGGCGAAACGTTCTAAAAAAAACGTTTACACAATGGTACCAAAGACATTTGGTTTTATAAAAAATGTTTTTAGTCTCTCTATATTATATTAACAACGTGTTAATAAATTATATATTATATATATTGAGATTGAGATTTATTATATCGATTTATAAGAAAATATTATTTAGAAAATATTATTAAGATATCAATTTTGAAAGCATAGGAAGCATATTATTTTTAATGGCTGCATAGTGCAATTGTGAAAGTACAAATTTTGTAACAATGAGTCTGACATTTTGTTTCCTACTATTGATACTACTGATGATATTGTTACTATTATTTCCTTTAAGATTGTAACATTTAGAAAATAAAATGTTTAATTTGTATTAGTGTCATGTTAATAATGTACCTAGTAAGTACACAGTATCGATGTTACAGTGTTAGCTCAATCATATGGTATGTTATGTAACTGTTACTTTGTTATATAACAAAGTAACAGTTACGTAATATACCATATGATTGAGCTAACATTGTAATATCGATGATACTTTGTGCTTACTGGATATATAGTGGCGAACAGCTTATATAAATAATTTACATTATTTTCTTATAAAATTCTGAGAAAATATTATTTTAGTAATTAAGACTTTAATTTTGAAAGCGTAAGAAACATTATTTTTAACGACTGTATAAGTGCAATTGCGAAAGTACCAATTTTGCAACAAGTCTGATAATTTGTTCCATACTGTTGATGATACTGATATTTAATTTGCATTAATGTCACATTAATAATGTATGTAATGGCAAACACTATATATAAATAATTTACGTTATTTTATTGTAAAGTTCTAAGAAAATATTATTTTAGTAATTAAGATTTTAATTTGAAAGTATAAGAAACATTATTATTAATGGCTGTATAAGTGCAATTGCGAAAGTACCAATTTTGTAACGAGTCTGATATTTTGTTACTATTGATATTATTAATGATATTGATACTGTTATTTCTTTTGAAATTACAACATTTAGAGAACATCAAATATTTCATTTGTATTAATGTCACATTAATAATATATGTAGTGGCGAATACTTTATATAAATTATATGTAACGAAATGATACGAAAATATTTTAACAATAAAACTTTAATTTTGAAAGCATAAGAAATATAGTATTTTGAACGCCTCTAAATAAGTATAATTATAAAGGTACCAATTTTACGACGAGTTTGGCATTTTGTTTTGTGCTATTGATACTATTAATGATACTATTAATGATATTGTAATTTCTTTTAAAATTGTAATATTTAAAGAATATATGAAATGTTTGTACTTCATATGTTATTTCCATAAGTTTATTTATAACCCTCTAAACTAGCACTATATTTATATATCAGTAGAATAACATAGATGTTGAAATGTTATCTCAAAGTAGTTTATTATGTAATAATATATGTTATGTAAATATTATGTAACATGATAACGTACAATTGAAAATTGCATACATGTGCGCTTCGCGTTTCGGTATTTTTGGCATAGTAGGAAGAACAAAACAAAAACAATACCTTTAAATAAGTGCAATTATGAAGATACAAATTTTATAACGGGTCTGGCATTTTGTTTCTAACAAAAATCCATGTTTTTGGATTGCTTGGATTGAAGGAAGTTTCTTCTTATTAAATATGTTATAATATAACTTATAATTAACTTATAATAACTTATAATTTCTTTTTATTAAATATGTTATAATATATGAACAGGGCGCGTTTTTAGCAAGAAGATTCTGAAATTTATATTTTGTAACAAGTGTTTTTAATTAAATTATGACTATTAAAAAGTGATTTGAGATATATATAATTTTTGTAGAAAAAAATTTGCATGCAGATAGAATTCGTTAAAGTAAACCATAAAGTTCTTGACTATATTGCATATTTCGCAATATTAAATAAGGAATTAATCATATATAACCGAATGAGGATACAAGAAGCGGTAGCATGAACTCTATAGACAAGATTTCAAAACAAAAAAGATTCGATTCTATTAATAATCACCTCAATATTTGCCAACAATATACGAAACTAGATTGTACGCTTTTACGGTGCAGCATTATACATTACTGTTTATTGGTTAGTTATTAGTTAATTAACAGGTTCTGGTCATTTTCTTTAAAAGATCATGGCTTGTAACTAGGAGTCACATTTAGAAGTCCTAAGTATGTCGATACTCACACATTCATTCGCTGATATTCTCAAATTTCTTAATAAACGTTACATTTTACGAAATGGTCGAATACTCGTTCTGTTTAATTTGACGAGTTCTTCCTGAGTACGAAATTTCTTCTACAAATTTCAGATATATATACGTTTGATAGTAATAAAATATTTTTCCAATATTACATTGAATACAACTGAACTCCTCTTACATTTAAGATATTCTTCATATTTATTAATTAACTTATGTAATTTTTACAAGATTTATTTTCTTATGCCTTTTTTTAGCCAATTGTGTTTGCGACACAGTTTTATTAATGCTAGTTCCAATATCCACAATCAGTAGTAGTTTTCAAGAAATCTTTCACCTGTTTCTTCCTATCTTCATTTTCTCTTTTTATGCATTCCATGATGAAAACATTACCAACATGCAAAAATTTCTTGTATCATACGTTTGATGCACAATGTATGCACACAAAGATGTATGCACAAAATAATATTTGGGGCCGATTTAGCATCTTTGTAAAATTGGACGTATACTTTTTTCATTCGACCAATCATTAAATAATCGCAAAATTAATATCGACAAAATCATGAAAAAGTTCTATGTTAAGTTAATTCTCCGTTAATTACTTAAGCTAATTACTTAAGTTAATTACTTATTAATTATTCAAATAAAAAAAAGTGTTCGTCTAATTTTACAAGTATACTGAATCGATCACACACAAATATAATTTAGTGAATATATTTCTTTATTTAAGCGTATAACGCAAGAAATCTTAATGTATTCTCGCTTCTGACGTCATTGAACAAAGTCAGTTGCAGGGAGTAGTCAGGAGCTTTAATGTCAAAAATAATGAAATTATATGCTCAGTTCTGGGGAAATGCATTGAAATAAAAAAATTACGTTGAGTGTGCTTATTTTCTTCCTGCTTCAATAAATATAATAAATATGATAAATAGTAAAATTAATGTGATAGGTAAATTTTGTCATTAACTGTATTTTAACTGTACTTAATTGTGTCTTTCTTGGCCGTTTCTTCTTAGCGATGAAAGATTTGAATCAAAATATCGACAACTTTGAATCAATTTATTATCCTAAACAATATGATAACTGTATCTCTGCGATTAACAAAGTCGCTAAATATAATTCCGATGAAAAAATGTATGAAACTCCTGCAGTAGCAGCAAGTTTATCAACTTTAATTAAACATGTTGGTAATGTCTTCATCATGGAATGCATAAAAAGAGAAAATGAAGATAGGAAGAAACAGGTGAAAGATTTCTTGAAACTACTGGTTGTGGATGTCGGAACCAGCATTAATAAAACTGTGTCGGAAACACAATCGGCTAAAAAAAGACATAAGAAAATAAATCTTCCATCTGTAGAAGATATTCAGAAATTGTACAGACATTTAGGAAAGAAACGATCTGAAGCTTTCGAAGCATTAAATGAATCGTTCTCTTATTGTCACTGGATTGCTTTAGCTGAAGCAACATTAACTTCCATACATGTCTTTAACAGACGTCGGGCAGGAGAGATAGAGAGAATACTTATAGAGGACTTCGAAAATTACGAAAAACTTCATGAAAATATGTACAGTGATATTTACAAATCACTGTCTACAAGAAATAGAAGAATTGCTGAGAAATATATAAGATTTTGCATAAGAGGCAAGTTAGGATGAACAGTACCTGTTTTACTTTCTACCGATTTATTTCAATGTACTAGATTAATTTTAAAATTTCGACAAGAAGCTGGAGTATCCCAAAAAAATCCATATGTTTTTGAATTGCCTGGACGTAACAAAGAAAGATTCAAATATCTTAGAGCATGCTTATTATTGCAAAGATTTGCAGAAGAGTGCAATGCAAAACAATCTTCTACTTTACGTGGCACAACATTACGAAAACATGTGGCAACTTACTGCATACAGTTAAATTTGAATGAAGTCGATATTTCGAACCTTGCAATATTTATGGGCTATTCTGATAAAATCCACAAAGATCATTATAAGCAACCACTGGCTAGCAGAGATATATTAGAAATATCACAATATTTAGAAACAAAGTGATATAAATTATCTAAATGTGGATTTGTCAATAAACAGCAATTCTAGAAATAACAATGTATTAAAAAAATGCAACTTCCTTAACAATGACAAAATTGGGGCAGAAAAAGGTATATCTTCAGGTAAACATTTATATTTTAATTATGTAATCCTGTTTTTTATACTTTGTCTCTTAAATTAAGACTTTAATTTGGGAAGTATAAAAAACATTATTTTTAATACCTATGTAAATGCAGGCTCATTTGAAAAATCTTTATAAAAATTACACTTTTTAGATGTTAAAAAAATGCTTCTTACGCTTTCAAAATTAGTCTTAATTACTAAAATCATATTTTATCGTTTCATAATAAAATAACATAGGTTATTTGTGTAAATTGTTCGTTCTACATTATTAATATAACATCAATATATTATTAACACGTTGTAAATAATATATAGCAACTTACTGGTATATTCCAAAACGTTTAACATTGAACTTGTTTTAATCCTGAAATCCATAAAAAATAGAAATAACAATAAAATGTAAGAGTTCACAAAAGCCAAACATCGATTATTAGAAAGTGTTGCTAAACTATTCCGCTGTATCTAATAATGATGATAAATCTTGCTCGTCTTCTAATGGCATATATTCCGATCCACATTTTCCATCCATAACATCTGAAAAGATAAATAACTGACACATATTCGTTAGGTATTTGCTTGAAAGTTTTAGTTCGTCGCTTTGGTCATTTTGATTAAGATTCTTGAGTACTCGCTGCAATGATCCGTGTTTAATGACGTCAGAAGCGAGAAAACTCATGACAAAATTTCTTGTTCAAATAAAAAGATGTATCCCCAAAACAACATTTGTGGTCGGTAACATGTGTTATACAAATGTGTTAATATATAACACATTTGTATAATTGAATGGGCACTCTTCTTTTATTCGACCAATCAATAAATAGTCGTAAAATTAATATTGACAAAATCATAAAAATTTTAGATGATTATAAAGTTCTATATTAAGTTAATATATCTTCGACTATTTGTTGATTGTTCGAATCAAAGAAAAATGTCCAATTTTCCAAGCGCGTTGAATCGATTTTATACACAAATGTAATTTTGTAAATATATCTTTTTATTTGAACAAATAACGCAAAAAATCTTAATATGTATTTTCTCGCTTCTGACATTATTGAACAATTGCAGCGAGTTAGGAGCTTTTAATATTAAAAATAATGAAATACATATAAAAAATTCTAGTAAAATACGTTGAAAAAAAAAGATAACAATTATAATCGAATGAGCATATTTTTTTTTGCTTCAATAAATAAGATAAATAGAAGTAAAATTGATGTGATAAATTTTATTTTTAATAGTACTTTAACTGTACTTAACTGTTTGGTTCTATATTTACAAATAATCGATTAGAACATTTTAGATATTCTATAAAAACTAAAAAAGAACTAAACCTATACATACCAGTAGTCGGAAGCCGTATTGAATATCAGTAGTGTTAAAAGATAAGCTCTTATTATATTTATCTAAATTTCTGGATTTAGAAGTACTAAGCAAACCTGAAAAAAAATAAAATAAAATAAAATGAGAATATATTACAGAACAAGGCGGGTTTATTTAATAATCAGTAAATAAGATATACTTCATTAAAAATCTTTGCACGTAACCAATTTTTCGTCGTAACTGTAAATCCGTAAGAAAATTGACCAACTACAGCTGACTATTCTCTTTGCGGTCAGAATAATCCACTGCGACTAGTCAGATTGCTTACGGACTTACAATTACGACTAAAAATGTGTTACGTGCAAAAGCATTTACATATACATTAAACATTGAAAAACGTTCAAATTATATTAAATATAGTTCACAAATTATTTACTGCAAATAAAATATTTAATCACATCGACGTGATTTCATATAAAATGATACATACAAGAAGGACAAATATCCGTTTCACCAATATTATCAATTCCTAAAAGATCATTTAAAACTATATTGGGTGTAAATGCGTGTACATTCATAGTTTCTGCAAAAATAATATCAACATTGTTACTAACAGTGCTCATTATTTAGAAACATATCATTCCTTTATTACAAAAATTGTACATTTATAACAATAAATAATAATATAAAATGGTACAACATATTGAAACAATAACATTGCATGGATAGATACAATAACAATATAATTGATTGCGGCAAAACTTACCAGAAGTTGTTAAAAAATCAGTGATATGAGAGTCACAGTTTTCCTTCTCGGCTTCGATCCCATCCAGATTTTCATTTTCATTGACACATATAATTGGCTTATTAATATCTAATGTAACAGCAAAACAAAAATTTACAATGCATGATGCAGAAATATATAAAGCATAATGGCGGGAGAGAGGAAGAGAGAGAGAGAGATATGATAATTTCTAATGACTATAAACTTATTTAACAAACAAGAAACATTAAATTAATCTTATGAAATATTGATTTTATATTAATTTTATAAACATTTTTATATATTCCATAAATAATTCTAAACTGTTATTTGATAATATATTCTTAAATATCAAAATCTTTGAATAGAAATATTATTTGTAACGTTGGATCCAAATATTGTTAATGATATTGTGTATAACATTAAAAACTGTATATTAAAAAATGTTACGTGTTCATAAAATATTATTGTAGTAACGTTGTGTGAATAATTTCTTGCTTACTGCGTAAGGAGTACTATAGCATATATATAAGTTTGTAAGTGAAAAGACTGACAATGTTGTATAACTTACCGTTATACAATAGAAAATGAGTCACAATATCACAATCTTTATCTTGCGTACTAATAGTAAGGTCAATTTCGTTTTTATCGAAAATGTGCATCTTCTAGTGCATAATATCTATAAACAGTCTATAAAAAGTATATTAATATCTTATGAATTTGGTGACATTGGAGTTACAAATACAGTGGATAGTAGCTAAACTTACTAAAAGATATTGAAAAGTTAGTAATATGATTGTCGCAATTTTGCTTTTCTGTTTCTGTTTCGTCCAAATTACCATTTTTATTTGTAGATGTAGGCGATTTATTAATACCTAACGTAAAAAACGAAATAGAAATACATATTACAATGCGTAAAAATAACTCTTATGACTATAAATGTAGTGAATATTATCTCAGTGAACAACGTAACGTACATGTTAATTATAATACTCAGTATAATATACGTGTTATATAACAATTAGAATGTTGAGTAAGAAATTACAACCAATTTGTAGGTTACATGTAATGTTGTGTTCACTAGGATATATATCAGTTTGTAAACGACAATATTGACAAATATTATATACACTTACTGCTATTTAGAAAATCAGCCATAACATCATAACCTTTGCTTGATGTAACATTATTAATGTCAACCCCGTTATTATTGAAAGTGTGTATCTCGTTAATATCTAGTTCAAAAATATATTAATACCTTAAGTTTACAATGAAACAAGAATTACACACGTAATAGACAGTAGATAAACTTACCAGAACATGCTGAAAGATTAGTGATATGATAGTCGCAATTTTCTTTTTCTAATTCTGTTCTGTCTGTATTTTTATTGTCGTTGGTGAGCATAATCGGTCCACCATAATCAGTCTTCTTATTGTATTGTATACTTTCTAACTTAAGCTTTTTGGTCAATATGTATGGTTTATTTTCTGATAGATTCTTTTGTAATTTTAGCAACATACTTTTATCATCTATATTGAGGAAGGAAATTTTGTTTCTTATATATTTAATAACA
>NW_022639813.1:30402-45381 GCF_010583005.1 Odontomachus brunneus | reverse complement strand
TCATTGTCATGGCGTCTAATATCTGCAACTATTGTAAATGTCCCAGTAATTGAACAATGTTCCTATGATTGATACATTAACAATAGATAAGTTTATGTATTAACTAATGATTAAACATTTATCGAATAACATTGCAAATTAGCAGAAACAAATATCCTTCATAAAATTTTTTTTAGAAATGTCAAATATAAATCTATTATTGAGGTACAAATCATTGGCACATTCAATTACTGGAGCATTTACCTTAGGTCAATCTTATGTACTTTAACGTAATATATATTGAACGGATAGAAATGCACATAACAGTCTTCTTTGTAAAATACTAACCGATATAATTCCATAATGAGCATTGGTATATTAGGTGTCACACATGAATCTGAAAAGACAAACATTATATGTCTAACAATGTATTTCACCAAAACGAATTCCTTCTCTGATATATTATGAAATATGTACGTACCTTCCCAGATGGTGGCAATATCAAGTTTGAGTTGTAACACAAAATTAATCCTAGAGCTAGACAAGCATTCAAGCGTACCTAACATAAATAAATGTAAGATACATCTTACACAAAGAATAGTTATTTATTTCAACTAGATTTCTGTGGCACATGTATGGAGATTCTAATACAAACAGATTTATAAATAATTTGTATCTCATAAAAGATTAGAAGAGAATTATTTATTTATCGAGACTTACTTTCATGTCGTTTCCTAAGACCATGCAATTAATGAGCGCATCTAATCCTAATGCCATGTCGAAAAATACATGCTTGTCCGAACATAGATATAAAATTGTTCCAATCGCTCTAACAGCATTGCATTTCACTTTGTCGTAACCCTTTCCAGCTTTTGCACGAATTTCGGGAAACAACTTTTGACACTTGGGTTGCGTTTCAAAACGCCCTTTTGGAAGAAATTTTACTTGATACTTTATAATATATGTAACGTGAACTATAGTTCGCCAATACGTTAAAGTAAAAATATATATCCATGAAACAACACTTGCAATCAATTAAATAAATTTATAAGATACTCAGTGCGCTCCACTATTGCTCTAATAATTAATAATTTGTCGTAAATTATATAACGTGACATACAATTCATCTTTCTAACCTATTTCTTTCAGATTAATTTTAATAAATTACTGATTATTAGAGTAAAAGAGAAGTGTATATTTTACAAATTTGTTTAATCGATTGCAAATATTACTTTCCGGCAAACAAGATGTCAAATGACGTCTTGTTAAATGGTGATTTTAATTTTGACGTATTTCGCAAGAATGTTTAGTATATATTTTTTGCGCTTCTAACGTCATTAAAAAGAGATAGACAATGCGAGGGGCCAACAGCCTTAAACAATGAGGTTTCAACAAAAAATAATGAAAACTACTTTGAGGCTCATGAAGAAGATTTGTTTAATAAATTGCCTAGAATTAATCGCAATCAGCACGTTTGTTTCCCGAAATTCGTATAAAATGTGGGTATTTTATCTATGTTTAACTATGACTAATATTGAAAATGTACACGACTAATTGTAAGATATTCTTAAATGCATGATCTTAATATTATTATATTATAATCTTCACAGTCAAATTTATATCTTAGATCTGACATTGTTTGCATGGCCTCCGACGACAAGAATCTTGGTGTTCGTGTAAAAAGCGTTTAGATATTGGCGAACCTGTGTAACTGCCTTTGCAGGCAAAAGTTTGTTCACACTTTTTTCACTTCACATGAATATGTACTCTATTCTTCGCGGATCATGTTCTATCTACATAGAACTATATATTTTTCAGGCAGTACGAAGAGAGAAAACTGGTGTCTTTGGAGATTCTATTGTCTAAAATTATATCAAGGTTGCATTCCAAAACGTTCTTTTTGAGGAAAATCTTACTCAATAACTATAGTTCACGTTACATATATTATAAAGTATCAAGTAAAATTTCCTCCAAAAGGGCGTTTTGAAACGCAACCCAAGTGTCAAAAGTTGTTTCCCGAAATTCGTGCAAAAGCTGGAAAGGGTTACGACAAAGTGAAATGCAATGCTGTTAGAGCGATTGGAACAATTTTATATCTATGTTCGGACAAGCATGTATTTTTCGACATGGCATTAGGATTAGATGCGCTCATTAATTGCATGGTCTTAGGAAACGACATGAAAGTAAGTCTCGATAAATAAATAATTCTCTTCTAATCTTTTATGAGATACAAATTATTTATAAATCTGTTTGTATTAGAATCTCCATACATGTGCCACAGAAATCTAGTTGAAATAAATAACTATTCTTTGTGTAAGATGTATCTTACATTTATTTATGTTAGGTACGCTTGAATGCTTGTCTAGCTCTAGGATTAATTTTGTGTTACAACTCAAACTTGATATTGCCACCATCTGGGAAGGTACGTACATATTTCATAATATATCAGAGAAGGAATTCGTTTTGGTGAAATACATTGTTAGACATATAATGTTTGTCTTTTCAGATTCATGTGTGACACCTAATATACCAATGCTCATTATGGAATTATATCGGTTAGTATTTTACAAAGAAGACTGTTATGTGCATTTCTATCCGTTCAATATATATTACGTTAAAGTACATAAGATTGACCTAAGGTAAATGCTCCAGTAATTGAATGTGCCAATGATTTGTACCTCAATAATAGATTTATATTTGACATTTCTAAAAAAAATTTTATGAAGGATATTTGTTTCTGCTAATTTGCAATGTTATTCGATAAATGTTTAATCATTAGTTAATACATAAACTTATCTATTGTTAATGTATCAATCATAGGAACATTGTTCAATTACTGGGACATTTACAATAGTTGCAGATATTAGACGCCATGACAATGACCTATTTTTAACAAGATAAAAAATGTGTACCTTGCGGAACAATAAATTTAATAACGTAGAATACTTAATGCTGAACTAAAATAATTTCATAGTTGACGATGGAAACCACAGGTGTAGAAATTAAAAGTTTGGGCATCCATGCTAACTGCATTAAATATTATAAAATAAATTATGTGTGAGTGTGTGTAAATAGTACTTTTTATTATCCAAATCAAATAACTTGTGTCTTCATGCTCCTGGCCCCTCGTATTGTCTATTTCTTTTTAATAATCAGAAGCGAGAAAATACATGCTAAAAACCTTTGCGAAATACATTGAAATAAAAATATATATCCATAAGCACTTGCAATCGATGAGACAAATTTGTAAGATATTCCGTGCACTCCCCTTTTGCTCTAACAAAAATTTAATTAAACCTGAATAGAAATAGGCGAACGAATAGGTTAAGAAGATGAGTTGTATATCACGTTAATTTATGACAAATTATTGATTGATTATTACAGCAAAAAGGAAGAGCACAGAATATCTTACATATTTTATTTAATCGACTGTTACTTTATGGATATATGTTTTTATTTCAACGTATTTCATGTGCAAGAATTTTTAGCATGCATTTTCTCGCTTTTAACGTCATTAAAAAAAAAGAGATAGACAACGCGAGGGGCCAGGAGCCTTAAAGTAAGACAAGTAAAAACACTTCGGAGCGTATGAATTGTATTATTACATATATTTATAACAGTAAAAAAGTATTAGAAACATACGTTTACAAAAATTATCAATAAATTTATCGATAAAAATATGTATAATCAGTGCAGATCATAACTACAAAAATGCAGTTTCACAAAGACATTGTGAATTATATTTATTTCATTGTGCGATTATGTACATAACGTTGAAACATTAAGATAGTTGTAAATTTTAAAATTAATACTTTATTACACACACTGAATATCAAATATTGTACAGTTAAATATATTTCCTTCCTTTCTTTTTTCAATATATGGTTATAGGGATTTTCAAGGAGACATATCCCCCCAAACACCATTTCAAGTTAATGAGAATAAAGTTTAATATTGAATCAACAAGGTTGTGTGAAACGATTTTAATAAGAAATAAAGTCTAGGAAGATTCTCAAGCACGTTCCAAAAATCTCAAGGTCCGAGCTTGTTCAAACACGTCTGATCGTAACGATGCACGGCCGGAAAAACAATAGAATGTTAAATATATTTGATATCATCCTTTTTCAATTATGGAGGATTCACTACGTCTGACATACGACATCCAATATCCAATAAATAACCTCTTTCTTTAATGCTGATAAAAGATATATTTTCCGCAATATTTACTTTTATTATACTTGTCATGATTGTTGAATGAAACTTTAATTCAACATATATGACTGGGCAGTGTTTCTTTTAACATATATGATCATACGTAGCTTTCCAGCTACGTACACTGTGACTAAGTTCCGAAATTCACTGCGAGTACTGAACATCTATAATTCATGTATACTATAAAAGTTCAGTACTGGCAGTGAATTTTGGAACGCAGCCTTTATTACACAAAACCAATTTATTGGTTGCATATTATTTTACAAGATATTTTAGATAATATGTGACCGATAAACTGGTTTTGTGTAACATAATGTAACGTAGCTGGAAAGCACCCATTGTTTCTTGATATCTTATCATAGGTGCGTTCCGTTAAGCGGGGTCTATAATAAAAATTCGTAAAGTCGTAAGTCGTAGAAATTAACTAATCGCGATCGAGTATGAAAAGAATAATCGACCGTGATTGGTTAATTTCTACGACTTACGATTCTACGATTTCTATTGTAGAACCCCACTTAATACGCTCGCAACGCCGCGAGCATCATTCTATCTTTGTTTAACATCCAATGAGCAAAAAATATAGAATGACGCTCGCGATATTGCGAGCGTGGAAGAATGAAATTACACAGTACGTAATAGAACTACAGAGTAGAGAGTGCATCATAGAAACAAACAATCTGTGCTATTTCGCTCTCTTCTATCAGGCTGCTTTCCCATGCGGCGTAAAATGGGTACGCATAATATCTGCCGACCAATCACATCGTTTCATTTGAACATCAGCTATTCAAATGAAAGACGTGATTAGTCGACGAAATTGCCACCAGTTTTTGAATCGGGTCAGAGCCGGGTTAAAGTCTGTTTTTTTTTTCGCTGCACAGCTATACCGGTGCAATATGTTGAAGTGAGATAAACATATATTTATCTCCCTCAGTATCAGTTGCATCAGTGCAACTGTGCAGCAAAAAAGAACATATTTTAACCCGACTCTGACTCAATTCGAATACCGGTGGAAACATAGGCTGCGTTACGAAATGCATTGCTAGTGCTGAAAATTTATAGTTTATGTTACGTATATTATAGAATTTCAGTACTGGCAGTACTGAATTTCGGAACGCAGCCATAGTCTTAGACATGCTCTTTATTCCGCAGTTTTAAAGTTTCGGTTTAACTGCCGGCATGTTAAGACGTGTTTGAACGTGTTTGAACGTGTTCAGACCGGTGATTTTTGGAAGTTGCCTTTGGAACCTACCAACGCTCTACTCATTCATATCTATTCTCTTACATTTCCAAATTCGTCAAAGCGTGAGATATTCTATCTGAATTCATCTTTTGCTGTCTCTCACATATACGATGGAAGCATTTATCTGTGCAATGGCGTAGGGCCACTTAAGTCAGAGTGCGCTCAGCCAATAATTGAAGTCTGAAGTCTTATTCCGCAGTTTTGTTACACATGGTGAAAGGGCTACCGAGAAACCAGGGGGTCGATTGTGTATCTCAAATCGGAGTGAAAATGACAAAAGTGAGCAAATTTACTAACATATTTGTAACTTCATTGGACAATGCCTAGTGAATTCGCTCATTTTTGTAATTTTCATTCCGTTTCAAGATACACAATCGAACTCAGGCCTGAAATCATAGAGAGAGAGAGAGAGAGAGAGAGAGAGAGAGAGAGAGAGAGAGAATTTTATTACGCACCGTGTAATTTCATCTTAACGGAACACGATCCATATAAACTTGTGTTCACTTATTTCTACCACACTCAACAGTTCTCAACGGTATTCATCGGTAAATTTATATTGAAAATTGTAGTGAAATGTACGCAATAGTGAAATATGAAGATAATATTTATTATGTATGTAACTCAAAAGTCATTAGCAACAGTAAAGGTATTACAAAAGTTACATATAGTGATGGCCGTAAATATATGGCAAGTATTATAGCAAAAAGTGGTGAGTTGGAATATTTTAGCCGATGTACATAGTCGGATGTTATATATAAGACCATCTTAATTTAATCTTCAAATACTATACGGCTCATTTCATGTATTACGAAGCATCTGTAGATAAACTTAAGCGATCTTAAATATCTTTAAGATCTGTTTACGGTCCTTTGTTTTATTTTTTGTTGTTATTAAATATATAAGAAACAAAATTTCCTTCCTCAATATAGATGATAAAAGTATGTTGCTAAAATTACAAAAGAATCTATCAGAAAATAAACCATACATATTGACCAAAAAGCTTAAGTTAGAAAGTATACAATACAATAAGAAGACTGATTATGGTGGACCGATTATGCTCACCAACGACAATAAAAATACAGACAGAACAGAATTAGAAAAAGAAAATTGCGACTATCATATCACTAATCTTTCAGCATGTTCTGGTAAGTTTATCTACTGTCTATTACGTGTGTAATTCTTGTTTCATTGTAAACTTAAGGTATTAATATATTTTTGAACTAGATATTAACGAGATACACACTTTCAATAATAACGGGGTTGACATTAATAATGTTACATCAAGCAAAGGTTATGATGTTATGGCTGATTTTCTAAATAGCAGTAAGTGTATATAATATTTGTCAATATTGTCGTTTACAAACTGATATATATCCTAGTGAACACAACATTACATGTAACCTACAAATTGGTTGTAATTTCTTACTCAACATTCTAATTGTTATATAACACGTATATTATACTGAGTATTATAATTAACATGTACGTTACGTTGTTCACTGAGATAATATTCACTACATTTATAGTCATAAGAGTTATTATTTTTACGCATTGTAATGTGTATTTCTATTTCGTTTTTACGTTAGGTATTAATAAATCTACATCTACAAATAAAAATGGTAAGCTGGACGAAACAGAAACAGAAAAGCAAAATTGCGACAATCATATTATTAATTTTTCAACATCTTTTGGTAAGTTTAGCTACTAACCATTGTATTTGTAACTCCTATGTCATCAAATTCATCTGATATTAATATACTTTTTATACTAGATATTAACAAGATGCACATTTTCGATGAAAACGAAATTGACCTTACTATTAGTACACAAAACAAAGATTGTGATGTTGTGACTCATTTTGTATTGCATAACAGTAAGTTATACAACATTTATCAGTCTTTTCACTTACCAACTGATATACATGCAATAGTACTCATTATGCTGTAAACAAGAAATCATTCACACAAAGTTACTACAATAATATTTTATGAACACGTAACATTTTTTAATGTACAATTTTTAATGTTATACACAATATCATTTACAATATTTGGATCCAACAAATAATATTTCTATTTTAAGATTTTGATATTTAAGAATATATTATCAAAGAATAGTTTAAAATTATTTATAACGTATATAAAAATGTTTATAAAATGAATATAAAATCAATATTTTATAAGATTAATTTAATGTTTCTTGTTTGTTAAGTAAGTTTATAGTCATTAGAAATTATCATATCTCTCTCTCTCTCCCGCCATTATGCTTTATATATTTCTGCATCATGCATTTTATTTTGCTGTTACATTAGATATTAATGAATCAATTATATGTGTCGATGCAAATAAAAATCTAGATGGGACAGAAGCCGAGAAGGAAAACTGTGACTCTCATATCACTGATTTTTTAACAACTTCTGGTAAGTTTTGCCGCAATCAATTATATTGTTATTGTATCTGTCAATGCAATGTTATTGTTTCAATATATTGTACTATTTTATATTATTATTTATTGTTATAAATGTACAATTTTTGTAATAAAGGGATGATATGTTTCTAAATAATGAGCACTGTTAGTAACAATGTTGATATTATTTTTGCAGAAACCATGAATGCACACGCAGTTACACCCAATATAGTTTTAAATGATCTTTTAGGAATTGATAATATTGGTGAAACGGATCTTTCTCCTTCTTATATGTATCATTTTATATGAAATCACGTCGATGTGATTTAATATTTTATTTGCAGTAAATAATTTGTGAACTATATTTAATATAATTTAAACGTTTTTCAATGTTTAATGTACATGAAACTGAGTGCGAGCGGTACCTTGGCAGATAGCGCACTGATCTGCCGTGCTACAGGTCCCGGATTTCTATCCGAGGCGGACCTCTGACATAAAATTTTTATGTTCGTGACTTCTCTTCGAAGGCCCGGCAAGCCCTCAAGGGTGTCTTTGCCATGAAGATCTCTCAAAATCTACGGCGTTAAAACTGTAGATCCCGTAGAGTGGGTTTCGATTGACCACGGTACGATTGGACATAGATTGTAATAATTGGTTTGACCTAGTAATTCACTAGATAATTTTTATCATCGATTGGTTATGTCCAATCGTACCGTGGTCAATCGGAACGCTTCCGATCCCGTATGCCTACCCAGGTAGCAAGGTTACGTCTAAAGACGTCATTAAGATGTCATTAAGACGTCATAGACATTTTAATGACGTCTTAATGACGTCTTTAGACGTCACTTTGCTACCTGGGTATAAAATATGCGTGCGCACCCCAGGCATACGTAAAGAGAGGTAGGCCTTGGGCCCGACTTAGGCTGTAAAGCGCCATTAGATATAATGTATATGTAAATGAAGTATATCTTATTTACTGATTGTTAAATAGACCCATCTGTTTCTGTAATATATTCTTATTCTATTTTTTTTGTATAGGTTTTCTGAATACTTCTGAATCCACAAATTTAAATAAATGCAACAAGAGATTATGTTTTAATACTACTGGTATGTATAAATTTAATTTAAAAAAATGTTTGTAGAATATCTAAAATGTTAGAATCGATTATTTGTATAAACATATCATACAAATATTATCATACATATTGTACAAATCAAATTTTTCAAAAATATCTTATTACTTTCAAAATATAATGTTTAAATAACTTTTCAACACACACGTGTTATCTAAATCATGAGAGTCATGAGTTATAATATATATTACTAATTTCCATAATCCGTTGTAAATTAAATTTCTTCAAGGTGACTATAGTGTTATTAATCATCTTTTTAACTCACATTATTTTTATATTGAATCACTGTTACTATGACAGTATCAAGATGTAAGAAAATAGAAATATTCTAGCAAAAAGATACACAGAAGCTACTTTCCAATAATCACTACCAGTGCTGGAAATCTATTGTATACGTAACATAAACTGTAGATTTCTAAAGCTAACAGTTAATTTTAAAATACAGCCAGAATATAAAATAATGACTATAAATACTCATATTTTTCTTATAAAATATGTTATAATACATGTACGAACAGGGCGCGTATTTAGCAAGAAGATTCTGAAATTTATATGTTGTAACAAGTGTTTTTAATTAAATTATGACTATTAAAAAGTGATTTGAGATATACGTAATTTTTATAGAAAAATATTTGTATGCAGATAGAATTCGTTAAAGTAAACAATAAAGTTCTTGACTATTTTGCATTTTTCGCAATATTAAATAAAGAATTAATCATAGAATATAACCGAATGAGTGTACAAGAAGCGGTAGTATGAACTCTATAGACAAGATTTAAAAACAAAAAAAATTCGATTCTATTAATAATCACCTAAATAATCGCAAACAATATGTGAAGCTAGATTGTACGCTTTTACGGTGCAGCATTACGTAACCAATATGTTTATTGGTTAGTTATTAGTTAATTAACACGTTCTGGACATTTTCTTTAAAAGATCATGGCTTGTAACTAGGAGTCACATTTAGAAGTCCTAAGTACGTCGATACTCATACATTCATTCGCTGATATTCTCAAATTTCTTAATAAACATTGCATTTTACGAAATAGTCGAATACTTGTTTAATTTGACGAATTCTTCCTGAGTACGAAATTTCTTCTACAAATTTTAGATATATATACGTTTGATAGTAATAAAATGTTTTTGCAGTATTACATTGAATACAACTGAACTCCTCTTACATTTAAGATATTCTTTTTCTTATTTATTAATTAACTTAAGTAATTTTTGTTGCAACTTTACGATAAATTATGTTTTTATTTTTTGATATTTTCAATATCAAAAGATATAAATATTTCCCTCATATGTCAAAATGAGACTGAGGAATGCAACGAAATAGATATCAATATTACAGTACCGTCACTACTTGGTATGTACATTTCAATTTGTTGTTACTTTCATAAATATGTTTTTATTAAAGTCCTTAGTCCTCCATCGCAGATTATATGCTAATATATGGTAAAATCTTTTGTAAAATATATTTTTTTAATAATTGTTTTTATAAAATGGCATGCTATAAATTGATCAAAATTGTAAAACACTCCGGAAATTGTTCTTTTGATTCAATAAATAATAAATTATGTATATTATCAAATTAATTATATTTAAGAGACACAATTAAGTACAGTTAAAATACAGTTAATGATAAAATTTACCTATCACATTAATTTTACTATTTATCATATTTATCATATTTATTGAAGCAGGAAGAAAATAAGCACACTCAATTCTAAACGTAATTTTTTTATTTTATTGCATTTCGCCAGAACTAAGCATATAATTCCATTATTTTTGACATTAAAGCTCCCGATTACTCTTTGCAACTGTCTTTGTTCAATAACGTCAGAAGCGAGAATACATTAAGATTTTTTGCGTTATACGCTTAAATAAAGAAATATATCCACCAAATTATATTTGTCTGTGATCGATTCAGTATGCTTGTAAAATTAGACGAACACTTTTTTTTTATTCGAATAATCAATAATTAACTTAAGTAATTAGCTTAAGTAATTAACGAAGAATTAACTTAACATAGAACTTTCATGATTTTGTTGATATTAATTTTGCGACTATTTATTGATTGATCGAATGAAAAAAGTATACGTCCAATTTTACAAAGATGCTAAATCGGCCACAAATATTATTTTGTGCATACATCTTTTTGTGCATACATCTCAAACATATGATACAAGAAATTTTTGCATTTTCTCACTTCTGACTTTTTTAAATAAGGATAGTTACCTCGAGTAGTCAAGAACCTTAATCAAAATACTCAAGGCGACGAACTAAGAACCTTCAAGTAAATACCTAACGGACATGTGTTAGTTATCCTTAACAGATGTGGATGAAAAAAGTGAATCAGATTATATACCGTCAGAAAACGAGCAAGATACATCATTATCGGAGAATAATGATAATGAATCGCCTTCGACACAAATATCAATAGTAAACACAATTACATCTCCAAGATCCAGTTTGGATGCTTCACAAATTAATAATGGTGCAGCAGTATGTGACGATGAAAATATGTACGTACAGACTTCAAATACAAAACGTATTAAAGAAAATTATTGCATATTTTGCTCAAAGTTGCAAACGCAACTTGCGCGACATTTGGAAACAGTACACCGCAACGAGCCAGATGTGAAAAAGTTTTCTGTTTTACCAAAAAGAAACCTAGAAAGAAAAAAAATTATTGAAACATTACGGAAAAATGGTAACTTCAAATTTAATATAAACTCTAATCTGAATAATGGACAACTTATAGTATGTCGACGTCCTAACGAGAAATATGAAAAATCGGCTAAAGATTTTACTGCTTGCGCAAATTGCAAGGGTTTTTTTGCCAAAAACACAATTCGACATCATTCTCGATCTTGCTACGGCTATAAATTTACAACAAATAGATGTGTTATGGTTATGGGTAGAAAGATCGTAGGTAGAATACACCCATCCGCAAGTAAATGTTTAAGGAAAATTATTTTTCCAGTCATGCGTGAAGATGAAGTAACTCGTGTTATAAGATATGACGAGTTGTTGATTTTGTATGTAAATAAATTATGCATAAAATATAAATCGCAGCATCATCACGATATGATTCGTGCTAAATTACGTCTTCTTGGCCGTTTCTTCTTAGCGATGAAAGATTTGAATCAAAATATCGACAACTTTGAATTAATTTATTATCCTAAACAATATGATAACTGTATCTCTGCGATTAACAAAGTCGCTAAATATAATTCCGATGAAAAAATGTATGAAACTCCTGCAGTAGCAGCAAGTTTATCAACTTTAATTAAACATGTTGGTAATGTCTTCATCATGGAATGCATAAAAAGAGAAAATGAAGATAGGAAGAAACAGGTAAAAGATTTCTTGAAACTACTGGTTGTGGATGTCGGAACAAGCATTAATAAAACTGTGTCGGAAACACAATCGGCTAAAAAAAGACATAAGAAAATAAATCTTCCATCTGTAGAAGATATTCAGAAATTGTACAGACATTTAGGAAAGAAACGATCTGAAGCTTTCGAAGCATTAAATGAATCGTTCTCTTATTGTCACTGGATTGCTTTAGCTGAAGCAACATTAACTTCCATACATGTCTTTAACAGACGTCGGGCAGGAGAGATAGAGAGAATACTTATAGAGGACTTCGAAAATTACGAAAAACTTCATGAAAATATGTACAGTGATATTTACAAATCACTGTCTACAAGAAATAGAAGAATTGCTGAGAAATATATAAGATTTTGCATAAGAGGCAAGTTAGGACGAACAGTACCTGTTTTACTTTCTACCGATTTATTTCAATGTACTAGATTAATTTTAAAATTTCGACAAGAAGCTGGAGTACCCCAAAAAAATCCATATGTTTTTGGATTGCCTGGACGTAACAAAGAAAGATTCAAATATCTTAGAGCATGCTTATTATGGCGAAGATTTGCAGAAGAGTGCAATGCAAAACAATCTTCTACTTTACGTGGCACAACATTACGAAAACATGTGGCAACTTACTGCATACAGTTAAATTTGAATGAAGTCGATATTTCGGACCTTGCCACATTTATGGGACATTCTGATAAAATTCACAAAGATCATTATAGGCAACCATTGGCTAGCAGAGATATATTAAAAATATCGCAGTATTTAGAAGCGGTGCAAGGTGGTACAAATAATCAAGATGTAAATAAACAAGATGAGGACGAGGATTCATCAATAGATAGCAGCAGTTCTACAAATAATAATGTATTAAAAGAATGCAATGATTAACAATGATATAATCGGCGTAGAAAAAAGTATATATTCAGGTAAATATATTTATATTTCGATTATGTATCCTAATTTTTATATGTTATGCCTTGGTATGTATAATTATATACATAATTGTATAATACATATGCATAATTTTTTATATTTATATTTTGATGTGAATATTAATTATATGTTTTAGCTAGCATAGCAGATACCAGTTTAGTCGTACTGGATAATGATCAAATTTATGACAAGGAAAATGGCAATAAAAGGAAGCGATCTAGTAAGTTTTTCCCAGATTATTGGATATATAAAATATTTATTTATATTTGTGTAATACTTTTAAAACGCTAATCAGAAACGTCCATTCTCATAGATTATTTGTACACGTATACATATACATTCACGTAAATATTATCCTAAAAAATTTTAATATAAAAGGTTCTTGTACGTTTTTGTATGTTCTCATAAATAATGTATTTGATTTGTTCATGTTGCTTTCACATTCCACACTCGATATCTTTATTCCTGTTTTTTCTTAGCGTGCGAATATGCATTTGTTTTATTATAAGTGCGAAAAGTACGAAAAGCGCAAGCTATAAATCTATTAAATTTGTAATTTTTAATATAAAGTTTTGCGGCATGTTTTTCAATATTTTTGAAAAAATTTATACACAAAATTGTCGATCATCCGAGGTATATCCAATGAAGAGCACAGTATATCAAACTAAATACGAAAGTTCTATACTATTTTGCAAATTTTGCAAAATTTATTCAAC
Source organism: Odontomachus brunneus (assembly GCF_010583005.1). NCBI lineage: Eukaryota > Metazoa > Arthropoda > Insecta > Hymenoptera > Formicidae > Odontomachus > Odontomachus brunneus. Next base: position 31,378 of record NW_022639813.1, on the reverse strand, counting down.
AATTGTTTGCATAATATCAGCGAATGCATCCGCGGAAAGCGGTGACTGTACCGACTGTAAACAAATTCTAGTAATTTTTTTAAGACTGTAACTACAGAGCCAAACATTATATTGTGCATGTATCCGCTAATATTCAAAATTAATTCCTTCATTAATACCACATAATATATAAAATAATATTGACAAATGGTACATGACTATTATACTTAGCTTTGCGAGTACAACATGCTCAACATGCTGAATATAACTTAAATTGTCAGATATCCTATATATGTTTATAATTTATTACTTTTCTTTGCATTTTTTATAAACATTTTTTAAAACAATACTCTGTTATTTTCTAGCATCTCCTTATGGGAAAACTAAAAGAATTCGTTGGACTCTAGAAGAAAGGGAAGTAGCGTTACAGGCATTTTCTGAATATATGAAAAAACAGAAACTGCCATCTTTACGTATCATACAATCGATAAGGAAAAAGTATAAATCTCTTGCTAAACGTACATCTCCACAAATAAAAACGTGGCTTCATAATCAACAGAGAGCTTTGCAACGACAACGTAAGCTTTACAATAAAAATATATTTATGATTAAGTTCATAATTACAAATACCTTTGAAATCAATATATATTTGAAGATCAATATTCAAGGAAAATATAAAATATTTTTATCTTTTCATTTTTTCATTCTTTCTTATGAATTCAGGGTTGCAGTAAGGCGAAACGTTCTAAAAAAAACGTTTACACAATGGTACCAAAGACATTTGGTTTTATAAAAAATGTTTTTAGTCTCTCTATATTATTAACAACGTGTTAATTATATATTATATATATTGAGATTGAGATTTATTATATCGATTTATAAGAAAATATTATTTAGAAAATATTATTAAGATATCAATTTTGAAAGCATAGGAAGCATATTATTTTTAACGGCTACATAAGTGCAATTGTGAAAGTACAAATTTTGTAACAATGAA
>NW_022639813.1:26381-30392 GCF_010583005.1 Odontomachus brunneus | reverse complement strand
GCATTTTGTTTTGTGCTATTGATACTATTAATGATACTATTAATGATATTGTAATTTCTTTTAAAATTGTAATATTTAAAGAATATATGAAATGTTTGTACTTCATATGTTATTTCCATAAGTTTATTTATAACCCTCTAAACTAGCACTATATTTATATATCAGTAGAATAACATAGATGTTGAAATGTTATCTCAAAGTAGTTTATTATGTAATAATATATGTTATGTAAATATTATGTAACATGATAACGTACAATTGAAAATTGCATACATGTGCGCTTCGCGTTTCGGTATTTTTGGCATAGTAGGAAGAACAAAACAAAAACAATATCTTTGTCCTCCTTTACTTACTACCGGAAGCTAGCCGAAGCGTGGAGTGCACATGTATGCGATATTTAATTATGTGCGTTATTCATTCTATTACAGTTTCTGCAGGCCGCATTTCCTTTCTGGCATTCTTGTTATAAGTCGGTATTCATAGTAAGGTCTCTGAGGGTAATATGGCTAGGTTTTTAATATGGCCAATTAGCTGTAAAAGACGTAATTTGTACGGAAAATTTCAAATTAGACTAGTATGTCCTTCTTTACATGTTATTAGACATAATTGCCGTTCTGAAATATCGCTCTCATTCTATGGAATTTATGTGTTTCACGACAGACGCTTCATATTGCGCTCCGGTAAGATTGTTATTATTAGATTTGGTTTCCGGGTTTGAGCCGCGTGGATTCATTTTTGTTTGATTCTGACGTTTCGCGAACATTCAGTTCGCTTCATCAAGGACCCGATGCCATTCCGGTAAACCCGGAAACCAAATCTAATATGCATGGACACCGCGAAAGCCTAAAAAATCAAGATTGTTATTCTCATGTTTATTAACTTATAATATTAGTTGAATAATTGCTTAATATATAGTTCTCTATGCTAATTCTAATAACGATATCGAAATTTAGTTTACTAGTAATGTTTAACTAGCAATGTAATATTAAGAACATTTTTATGAAATGACACGTGTTGATAATATAATCACTCTTGGCCATATTACCAACCTATAGTGCCATAATCTGTAATGATATACAGGGTGAATATTATATACCGGAATACCTGAATATCTCGAAAACAAAGCGTTGTATAAAAAAATGTTAAATACAAAAGTTGTAGGGTTTAAAAAGATCTATTTTATGATATTAGCAGTTTGACCTTGAGTTGCGTCATAAAGATCAGGTCAAGGTCACAATGATATTTTTAAATGGATACCCCCATTTTTTATTGTATATTCTTGTAGCTTATCTCGAGAGCTTTCCAAAACACTATACTTAAGTATTTTTTCGTTAAGTACTTTTCGAGTTAAGAGGCTTCAAAGTTACGCTCTTTAGCATTAGCGCGCGTGGATACCGTAGTGACGAGCACGAACGCGCGCTCGTATTAATAGTAAATAGCGTAAGGCTGATGGCCTAAAAAACGTAAACGCAAGGGCAGCTCTCGTTTACCGCGCTTGTGTTTACGTTTTTCTCTGCCTTAGCTTACCTTAATCGGCCGGATATGATTTTCCTCTTGCCTTAATCGGCCGCGCGCTAATGCTAAAGAGCGTAACTTTGAAGCCTCTTAACTCGAAAAGTACTTAACGAAAAAATACTTAAGTATAGTGTTTTGGAAAGCTCTCGAGATAAGCTACAAGAATATACAATAAAAAATGGGGGTATCCATTTAAAAACATCATTGTGACCTTGACCTGTTTTTTATGACGCAACTCAAGGTCAAACTGCTAATATCATAAAATAGATCTTTTTAAACCCTACAACTTTTGTATTTAACATTTTTTTATACAACGCTTTGTTTTCGAGATATTCAGGTGTTCCGGTATATAATATTCACCCTGTATATGATTGAGCATTATCAAAATATTTTTACTTTTCTATTTTTAGATATGAATCTTGATCCTTCATGAAAGAAACGTGGTAAATGGATACAAGAAAATTTATCCAAGGAAAACCTGTCTTATACAGTATTTTTTGTAACGTATTTTTTTAAATAAATATTACTTCTTTTGTTATAAACTTTTATTACTTCCATTACAAATTGCATTAATTATGATTAATGGTTAAAAAATTAATTGATTAATAGTTGAAAAATTCAATTTTAAAGAGATGAGAAAAAGTGGACATATTACCTTCATATGCTTTTAATATAGCCAAAATGCTGATTTTTAAAAATGAGTTATTTTCTTATGGTTTGAATTGGTTCATTTGAAAGAGCTTAAAAATGAGCTCATTTTTAACACTAAATTATTCATTTGAAAGAGCTTACAAGGAGCTTTTTATTCTGAATTCTTTAAAAACTTTTTTTAACAACTCAGGGACTTTACGTTTACAATAGACATATAGTGGCAATGATGCTATATGGAAAACACGGCCGCACCAAAAAATAAATGGTGTGGATATGTACATAAAGAGGAACGACGTCTATGTGGGGAGCGTCCCGATTGCCTACAGTACGATTGCACACAAACCAATCGATGATAAGAATTATCTAGTGAATTACCAGATCGAACCAATCATTACAATTTGTGGTCAATCGTACTGTGGGCAATCGGGACCTTCCCGTCTATGTGCAACATGTTTAAGTGCTGAACGCATATGTATATAGCTTCTCTTTGTGAGCATATCCCTACTTTTCAATTATACTTAGACGGTCGTGACAGCTGATAGCGAATTCGGTAGCTTGCACTAGTGCGCACTGAGTGCGCATTAAGGCTTGTTTACAGTACATTCTTATATTTAAGATCGTGTCTTAAATACATATTTAAGAACATTTTAGCTAATAAAATGATTCGTACGGATGTTATACATATCATATTATGGTTAAAAATATTTGAGAATTTATTTGAGAATTATTTAAGACAATCTTTAAATATAATAACATACTATGAACAAGCCTTAGTGCGCACTCAGTGCGCACTAGTGCAAGCAACCGAATTCGCTATGAGATAGCTGAAAAGTGATTGTTATTTCAGGAATCATTTTGCGATTCTACGTAACATATTGGCCAAATATTTTAGTTTTCAACATTTTATAGGTTTCAGAATTACGAAATCATATATTACATTACAGGTTATGGCACTATAGGTAATATGGTAATATGGCCAAGACTAGCCATATTAGTAACACGTGTCATTTCATAAAATCTTACCGAAGCGCAATAAGAAGCGTTTGTCGTCAAACACATAAACTCTTCTCATAGAATGAGAACTGCATGCTATATTTTATTAAGGACGACAATTGTGTCGTGTTTTAATAACATATACAGGTGTTTTAATAACATATAAAGAAAAATATGCTAATTTAATTTAAATTTTTCGTGCAAATTACGTCGTTTACAGCTAAGCCATTTAAAAACCTGGCTATATTACTTTCAGGGACCTTACATATATTATACAAAAGAGTGTCGTTAAAATAATCGTTTTATATAAAATCGCAATGTCGTCATCTTAACCAAATCATATATATTTGCGTACATAATTTTATACTGTCGTCGAAATAGCCCATCTATAGTTGATTGCTTATATATATTCACCAGTGTGTTGTACATTAAAAATGTAGGTAATGTATACATCAGAAGGTTAATGTACTCTAATGTATGCAATAATATACAGTAATTTCTTGGTGTCGTCGAATTAGCCTATCTATAGATAATTGCTTATACATACTTACTAATGTATTATATTTCAAAAATATTGGTATTGTATACATCAGAAACTTAATGTACTCTAATGTATACAATAAAATATAATAGTTTCTTTGTGTCGTCGAAATAGCCGATTAGCATATATATATATACAGGGTGTTCGGAAATTACCGGGACGCCCGAATATCAGGAAAAATATAAGTTTTACAAAAAAATGTTTCAGACAAAAGTTGTGGCGTTTAAAAAGATGTATTTACTGATCACATCAGTTTGACCTTGGGTTGCGTAGCGAAGGTCAGGTCAAGGTCACATTAATTTTTTTAAATG
>NW_022639813.1:24443-26034 GCF_010583005.1 Odontomachus brunneus | reverse complement strand
AAGGTCAAACTGATGTGATCAGTAAATACATCTTTTTAAACGCCACAACTTTTGTCTGAAACATTTTTTTGTAAAACTTATATTTTTCCTGATATTCGGGCGTCCCGGTACTTTCCGAACACCCTGTATATATACACACGATCTGTCAAAAGACTCCGCGAACTCATTCAAGACTTCAATATGTGGCTGGGAGCACTTAACTTTAGTGTCCCTATGCCATTGCTTATCCGCAAACTCATGGAGATTTACAACTTCAATAGTGTCGCCAATTCACAGAATTAATGTTCTGTTACTCAGGGGTTTTCGTTGGTACCAACATATTCCCTATCTAGTTTTCGGCATAATGTCGCGTAACCTAAAAATATAGTAATTTTCTAGAGAATTTATGAACGCGACGCAAGAAACTTACTTATGGATAGACTTCATTCAGATTAGTTTATGGTTTTCAATCAATTTGTGAGTGACGGTTAACCGGGTTAACGTATAGAGGATCTAATTGATAAAAAATTTTTGTCTTTTGTGATCCCTTTCAACAATATTTTTGCCACTCGTGTATAAATTAATCAATAAAGAAATGTCATAGTCAATCCTATATAGGTATGTATTGTAATATAAATAAATATACATATGATAAAATATCGACTTTTATTCCACAGCAAAAAAAGAAGAACTGCACGAGCTTCACAGTTACAGTTGACAAAAATGGTTAATTTTTTTTACTTAAATAAGGGTCTCGCAGAAGGAAAGTTTAATACTCTACATGGAAAAGAAGAATCTCAGCAAAAGTGGAAAAAATTAGCAAATGAATTGAATTCTTTTCAAGGAGCGACAAAAACGGTTGAACAATGGCAAGTGGTATGAAAAATTATATATGCATATATTTATTATAAGTTCCAAATCTTGCAAGTTCTGTGTGATAACATATGAATCTGTTCATATACATATTTCAGGTTTGGAGGGACTTAAAAAGTCGTACTTCTATTAAAGTTAAAGATCTGCGGAAGGCGAAAAGGTTGACAGGGAATAAAGCTATTACACTAACAGATTTGACGGAACTTGAACAACGTGTAATTGGAGTGATAGGAGCCGAGTACGTTGAAGGAAGTAAATGTGCAGACAGTATCCCTGATGAGGAGGTAATTTTTATAAACTTTTAAATAATATATATGTCGTAATATATTATATTAGTAATTATATTAGTAATGTTTTTTTACGTATATACAATACTTATTTGTCTATGCATATAGAATTTGCTGGAAGAACTTGAACATGGAAACAATTCAGTTTTATCAGAGATTCCACAAGTAATATTAGGTGGTAAACTTAGTTCCTGCGGCTCATAGTTAGATGATGTTAGTTGTAGGTGTAATTTATTTTGACATCTGAAACTGGCTGCATTTTAGAGGTTAGACATTTGTCAATAAAATTCAGTGCGAAGAGATTCATTTAAGCGAGCAGTGCTATTTTTTCTTTTGATTAAATATGGAACGTGATAAGTTGTTTTTTCGACATGTGCTGCTTCATTACTTTGACTTGAAAAAAACTGCAGCTGCAGCTCATAAATTGCTTTTCGAAGCTTATGGCAATTATG
>NW_022639813.1:23990-24331 GCF_010583005.1 Odontomachus brunneus | reverse complement strand
CCAAAACAGTAAACAGCGCGACCGCCGAACAACAGCGGTAAATAGCGAATCAAGCGGGATTCGAGGTATATAAAATGCCGCGTAATCGTAATCGAGGGATTCGATCATCCGCTCTCGAAAGAGAATCAGAACCGATCCACCGCTCTCGAAGGAGAATCTGATTCAGATTATCCGCTCTAAGAGATACCGACTCCGCTCCTGGCAGATTACTGTTCGTCGATTGGCGACTGTAGTCCCTCCGCCGTCGTTACACGGATATGTGTTAGCGACACTCAACTCCACTCCGATCCTGGCAGATTATTGTTCGTCGATTGGCGACTGTAGTCACTCCGCCGTCGTTG
>NW_022639813.1:18488-23168 GCF_010583005.1 Odontomachus brunneus | reverse complement strand
GATCGATATCAATCACAATTAAACCGTCTGAATGAAGCATTGTTGGAAAAAAGGCCAGCAGTAGCCAGCAATCGACGTAAAGTCATGCTTTTGCACGACAACGCTCGACCACACGTTGCCAAAGCCGTCAAAGAAACACTGATGCAGCTCGAGTGGGAAGTTCTCCCGCACCCAGCGTATTCAGACTTAGCTCCTTCGGACTATTACTTGTTCCGGTCGATGCAGCACGGCTTGGTGGATACACACTTCAGAAATTACGAGGATGTGCGAAAATGGATCGACGAATGGATTGCATCAAAAGATCAATCGTTCTATCGTCGCGGAATCTACGCGTTGCCCGAAAGATGGGAAAAATGTATAGCTAGCGAGGGAAAGTACTTCGATTAATGTATTTTTTGCTTTTAATGTCGAAATAAATGAGTTTTTTAAACAAAAAACCGCAGGAACCAAGTTTACTACCTAATAAGTGTTTGTACAAATATCTCAGAGGTTTCTCAAGTCTAACAAGATTTAAATGGTAAGAAACTGAATCATTGTTATTTGTGTTATGTCTTATAAAGTCTGTCTACAGATTTTCCTCCATTTATAGTTATATTTTTTTTACTTCTGGTTATTGTTAAATTTCAAAATCTATTATTGGAATTGCTCGATTTCTTTAAGATGTTTTTAAAAATGTATAATATATAATTACTATTCACGCAGAAAATTTTCAACACTAACATATTGAAGTACAAAATATTTCTTTGTTTGCAGCTAATTCTTTGGATAATATCGATTTGTATGATAAGGACTTAATTCTCGATTCTATTTCCGACGACTGTTTACTTGAGAATAACTCTTCAGAACATAATGCAATAATTAGAATTGAAGATAACATTGATGTTACTCAGAATCTCGCTAACTGTGATTTAAGAAAGGCTCCAAAAAATATATCTTTTAGTACGATAAAAAATACTCAATCTCCATCATTAAGGCCAGCAAAACAATCTTCACCAAAAATTAATGTGCTAACTTCGAGAAAATGTAAGGTTAAATTACTATGTAGATTATAATATTTTCCAAATTATTTTTTGAAGCGTTTTTTTTTTTTTATATTTATATTTATAACTTGTAAAGCGTATTTAATTATAGCTTTTTACAGTTACAACTATGCATAAAATTTGTGTTGTTTTTTATAAAAAGTATGTTTCTCATCTTATTAATTATTTCATCTTATCAATTATTATAGTTAATCGAGTTACATCGTCTGGATCATTGAAGAAGCACTTCCAATTCATTGCTCAGAAACAGGCCGATGCTGAATTTGTAAGTATTTGCAAAATCTTCAATTAGCGTCGAATGTGATTTTTTTTTTAAAACAAATGTAGATAATTTGTGAATTTTATTCAAATTTGCAGATATATGCTGAGTCTGCCAAAATTCAAGCAGAGGCATCTAAAATGAACGCACTCGCAATAACTGAAATTGCACATGCAATAACAAAGTTAGCAGATACTGCTGCTGTACAAGCCATTAATGACAATGAACGAATACAAGTATTTAACAAACTTACAACAGTCTTAGAAAATCTGGCACCTACTTATCTTAACGAATAATTTCAATATTATGTGATCTCTCAGTTATAGTTTATTTTGTCATATATACTTCAAAAATTTTTTTTAAAACAAACAGTTCCTGGAGAATTCAAGACTGCAAGAACTTTTCTGCTAAATTTGATTCGTCGTAACGTACATTGCAATTTTTTAAGTATAATCTAATCTATAAGTACCTACAATTATTATTATTTGTATTCAATAATTTGTGTTATTTGAATATGAGTACATTAACGATAAACAATATTGCAATATTAAGTTAAATTTTAGGATAAACCGAGTTGTATTTTGTACTTTTATGAAGTTTTATTATGTATACGTTACAATACGTACAAACGCAAAGTTGTGATATTACTATAAGGATATATTACCAAAGAAATATATAATAATATATAGTAACGTATATATTTTAAAGCAGATTTGTTTCTTTTCCAATTATTTTAGTATTTATATTCAATGTGTAGGTATTGTTGATTGTATACAAATGCTACTTTTTAACTGAATAAAATTATTTGCAATTATGTCTGCTTTTCATTACACTAAAATAAATTAAAATGAACTCAATTATAATATAAAAATTTTTTATATTTTCTCATTTTATTTATATTTGATTTACAATTGAAAGATCGACTCACATAATTTGCCATATTAAAATTGGTTAAACATTTTCGATATAACCGAGTAACATAAGTTTAAGATTTAGTCTTTTTTTATCTTAAATTTACATTATATTTTATTTATACATTATTTATACATTATACAAGTTTATCTGCCAAATCTTTCTGCTATCAAACGGTCTTGGATGCGACGTGCGATAGCGAGAGATCCATGAACATTATTCAGATTAATATTAACATCATCACAATTTTCATACATATGTATGTTATTCAACTCATCAAATAGATCATTATCAAATATGCCGTGAGCATTCCGCATATTATGGAGGACTGCGCAAGCATTGACTATTCTTCCAGCAAAGCCAAGTTCATACTGCAAGACTCTGTGTCGAGAAAGACATCTCCAAGTAGATTTAAGTATACCAAAAAGACGTTCGATACAATTTCTTGCGCTACATAACGCTTCGTTATACGCAAAACGTGGAGTTCCTTCCGGTTCTCGGGGCAAAGGAGTTAACAGCCACGGTTCTAACGGATAACCTGAATCACCTGCATATACAAATAATCTACATTTATTTCAGCTTTGTTTAAAATTTTTTAATACAATTCAGATTAGTTACAAGGAACTTAAGAATTTATGCACTGGAACAATATAAAATATAGGATGTATTATGTAAAGTCAACAATACATCGACAATAAAAGCTTTCTACAATTTCTAATGTAAAAAATTATAATAACAATTACCAATAAAATATGTTCGTCGTTCACCACGATTGTATGCGCGTTCCATAACTCGTCGTGCAGCAGAATCATTCCATATATATGCATCGTGCCTTGCTCCGGGATATCTTGCATTCACATTAAGTATTTTCAAATTTAGGTCACATATCTAACAATAAGAGATCGAGCATTGAATGTAATTAGTTATTAATATATAAAACACGTATGAATCAATTATTTAAATATTTACCATTTGCACATTCAGTGAATGATATCCGTGGTGATTAACATAAGCTTCTTCATGCTCTTTGGGAGCAAGAATCGCAATTTGAGTGCAATCAATCGCTCCAAGAGCTCCTTCAAACGGCTGACGTGCATTTTGAAATTGCATTCTCGCTAACTGCCTGGCTCCAGAACTAATGGGGAATTGTACCCATTGTCTAAATATTAAATCATTGATCGCATCTGTCACTTTGTGTATACATCTGCTGATCGATGTCTGGCTCATGGAAATGCCCCACTAGTCACCTACAGGACGTTGAAAACAACCTGTTGCGTAAAACCTTACTGCCGACAATATCTATAAAATATATAAGAATATATCGTGAGGAAATTTAAATAAGAAAATGAATATAATCATTGTAATAAAAGAAAAATATATAGTAACAATTTGTATTACTTGTTTCTCTACAGACAACTCTGTGATTTTTGTCCGTTGCAATCGAGGTTCTAATGCATCAATGAGATCAAACATTAAGTCCGGTGTTAAGCGGTATAGTTCTTTAAATTCGTCATTTGTCAAATCGAATGGGTCTTCTGTTGCTCGCAACAATTGTCGTTGTGTTTTACGTTGGACTCAATCTTCCATCATCATTAAATGTAAACCAAGATAGGCGAGAGCCATCCTAAAACGAAAAGTAAGAAAATTATTTTATCAGAGAAGCTAAAACAATTTAAATCAACTATGATATATATTTTTATTTTACATTGCTCATCTAAAGTTGAGGCTGTTTTCCTTTTATATTTATCAACTTTGAAATAATAGACTTTGCATATATCACTTAAATATTTATAATTAAACAAAAATAAAGTACTTTAAACTAATATATATATTTAAAACTACTGACATAGGAAAGTCGTTTTCCAAAATTAATATTGAAACAGTATTACTGTCTACATATACGTATTACAGACAAAAATTAAAGATTCAAGGAACAGAAGTACTTATATACATACTTACTTTCGATTCATATTACCGTATTTGCTATTATTTGCTATATTTATTTATTCAATTAACTTTTTACAGCACTGTATCACACGTACACACATGCACACATTGTATACGTTTCACATTAACGTATTACCGACTCACATAAACTATCGTTAACGGCTTAGCAAGACCTCCGATATCGATCGCAACCTCATCAACACGGCTTCGATACTTTTCGGAATTTAACAATTCAAATTATCGAGAGTTGTCGATAACTACTACCCACATAGCACGTAATATTACAGTAATATCACAGTAATATTGCAATATCACAGTAATATTACATATTATAATGTAATATTGTAATAATATTACTGACATATTACATGCATATATGACATTGAAATATTGCAGTAATATGGCTCATATATTATATATTTATGTATAATATTGACAGCTAACAGATGTTAGAAACATTATTAAGACATAATGTTATGTCACTATGTGGAAGTGTGTGTGTGTGTGTGTGTGTGTGTGTGT
>NW_022639813.1:11089-12709 GCF_010583005.1 Odontomachus brunneus | reverse complement strand
ACATATATATATATACGTTACAGTAATATAATTATTTTTAGAATTAAGACAGAAAAGTCCGAAAAACCGAAGGATATAAGGACACCACAAGGAATTGAAGTGCTTACACATTCCACAGATGAAAGCAGTTAAACACATATCAGTGTTTGATGCACATATTAATACACTTTTTTATAAAAAATATTGTTGATCCTCAAATTCACCAATTTCATTGAATTAATGATTATTTTCCGTTTTTACTATCAACATTTTTCTTTATAAAATTAATATTAATTTTTATACGCAATTGTAGCATTTTCTTTATAAAATAAATAATATTCACTAGTACAATTTCTTACAATGTTTCATTATATTTGCTGAATTTATCCTCCGTAGGTTTTGAGAATCTCAAATCTTGCTATTTCATTTTGTATTCTCTTTATTGTTCTACTTTTTCCAAACATTTAATTTCATAAAATAATACTAACACAATATAAAATTTATAATATTTTAAAGCAATAATATAATTTCTTCAAATAATGCGAGGAATTCATATTCTCCGTATATTCATTACCTTTACACCCACGTATATGCACGTGTAGGACTGATCATTCCATCTTTTTGGTAAGTTAACTGATAATTTAATCGTATGTCTGTCTTTATTTTTTCTTCAAAATCAAAACAGATATGGGAAGTTTTTTTTCTATTGTTCATCTCGGTACATAAGTCCGCTCTCCTCTTTCTTCTATCACATTTTATCTAACATTGTGCAACAATAAGGAGAGAAAAGTAGTACAATCAATTTAGATATAGGATTTAACTGTCTATTATCTTACCAGGAAAATGGAATAATCGCATTACACGTGCATGTATGTGCGTGTACAGATAATGAATATATTGAGATTATAATTCTTCGAAATATCACATAAATATTACGTAATATTAAATAGATATTATTGTGATATATCACAGTAATATTGCTGTGATGCGTTTTCGCGGACATTGTAATATTGCTGTGATATCTCAGTAATATTACAGTAATATTACTGACATATTTCATTGTAATATTGCAATGGAAATGTGATATTACTGTGATATTACTGTAATATTACGTGCTATGTGGGTAGTTACAGAATAACGTTTTACGATTATTTTATCGATAGTTAACGATATCCAAATTCATCGTTAAAGAGTTACAGAATCCCGCTACAGTTCTAAATGTGTCGTTGAAGTTATTCAGTGGTATACGCATAATTGATATTGCCCTTATAGAAATATCATACTAAGAATCATTGATTAATTACTTATTTTCAGTATTAAAAGTACAATATTTAGTAATATTCTGTGATTCAAATACAGCTTTTAGTACTCAAGTATTTCAATATTTAATGTTACAAATCCTACCTTATGATTGATTTCAATACTTAAATATTGATATGTAATACTTTGTCCATTGATAAAATACTTACGCAGAACATTATCAATATTTAAATACTAATATATAATACTTTACTAAGTGATGAAATACTTACGCAAAATACTGTTAAGATTAAAAGTATTAACCCAGACAACATACAATATTAGTAAGTTATTAGATAAATATTTATAAATATTTATTTTGAATTATTTAAAAAAAAAAAA
>NW_022639813.1:8864-9156 GCF_010583005.1 Odontomachus brunneus | reverse complement strand
AGTATCAGAGTTCTCAGCCCTGATGATGCAAACTGCAACGTTTGCGAAACGTCGGCATATCGCTGATTCAAGACACGGCTCCATTCCGGAAGCTATATCTAGACATTATTTACTACCTATTTTTGTTACTTGTATTTCAAATTCAGTAATGTTTAACATCAATAATATTTATAGAATAGTATTTAGAATAGCACTAGTTAATGGCAATCATTAATTTGTCTTATTGCATATTTTTTATACTTCTTATACCGTTTTTTCGGAGAAAATACTTTCTTTAGATTTAATATTCGTA
>NW_022639813.1:4874-8760 GCF_010583005.1 Odontomachus brunneus | reverse complement strand
ATTTCGTTCAAGAAAACCATGTCATTTGATGAAACAACACTATTGTTTTATATAATATTTTTTAAAAGTTTCTCTCAAAATTTAGTAATTCGATTTGTTTAATTTGGATTTTTTAATTTTTTGTTGGATTAATCATTATAACATTTTGTTAAAAATGTAAAAGTAATTATCACTGGTTCACTACATTACATCAATATTCATCGCATATCGAATGTTGCATTGTTTCAATATCTATCAACAAATTATCCAATAAACAACAAGTAAAAATTATATAACTATTATTTGGTGTTTGCTAGGTATGTTATAATATACTGTGAACACTATAAGGATACATTATATAAGCATGAATTATAAGAACATCGTTAGAGTCATCAGAATCACCGCGTGCGCGCTCGATCCGTCACGTTAAGCAACAGTTTAGTGCAGTCAGGAGATGGATGGGTACCGATGTTTTTCTACCGCTTGGGATCGAAATTATCGCAGGAGGATTCATGAAAGTTTGGAATGTGTTGACAACCTTCGATATCTAGTAGTTTATAAGACATGAGAAAATTAGGAATATAAGTATATTTTCTGTAAACATTATGATTTTCTCATTTTTCACCTTCGCATAATAATTCTCAGTATTTGATTACTATCAATATTTAACATTGATTTTATTATCAGTATTCACCAGAAATTAAGTACTGGCCAAAAAATTACAGAATTACTGGTAATATTTAATCACTAATAATTTTTCAGTATTTCTTAGTATGATATTTCTATAAGGGTAGTATATCTATTTACTGATTCACTTTAAGAAAGAATGTAAATTTTTTCAAGAAAATTATTTTTGCACTCTTTATAACAGTAAATATCTTTCTTTTCTGTTCTAAAAGACAAAATAGAAAATACCGGAGTCGTACTTAAATAGCAGATTTTATTAAGATTGAGTAAAACATTGAAAAAAATATGTATTAATTAAATAAAGTAAAGTAAAAAATAATTATAAAATAGAAACAAAAAAAGCAAAAACAAAAAATAGAATAATATCAAGTTGTAAGTATATATTATCATAATAACTATGTATAATATACTTTTTTAATATAATACATTTAACTAATTTATAATTATTATTTTAAGGGAACCACAAACATCTAGCCGAAGTTGCAAACAATTTAAAGTATAATGTGCCAAAACTATGTTTAAAAAGAGTAGATGTTTCAAATACATCATTAACTTCAAGTTCAACATTCATCATCAACTTCATTAACTGAAAGTACCCTTATAGAAATATCATACTAAGAATCATTAATAATTACTTATTTTCAGTATTAAAAATACTGGATAATAAGTAATTATCAATGATTCTTAGATATTTCTATAAGGGGAGAAGGTAATTGGAGAGTTTCTACTTATTTTATGTATATCTTTTGCTTTTTTAAATGTTTAATTTTCCACATATTAATGCAATCATAACAAAAAATGTTTTTTGTTATTTATACTAGTGCACCAATATTTATATTCAGGTCTTGTATTCTATTTAAGACCGTTTTATGTTCATTTCAGGTACTACGATCAGTATTCATAGTCAGTATTCATAGTTCTTATGTTTAAAACCGTCTTAAGTTTATATTCCAATATTGTATGAGGTATTTCATTGCCTACGTAGCATCTGAACATGATTTCAAGATAGTCTTAAATATAATACTCTATTATGAATATCAGCCTACATGAGCCATTTTGTTGGTTATGTTGGATATCTAACGATAAATTTAAGAAGATTTTAAATATAAGTTCTGACTATAAAAACTAGCTTAAGAATTTTAACGTGTTCTTATATATAAGATGTGCACTAGTGCAAATAATCGAATACGCTTTAAATTTTATGCAAATCTTTATCATAAAAAATTATAGTATATATTTTTAATTGCTGAATAATAAAACAGATGAGTATGAGTAATATAACGTATTATATATAACTAAGAATATGAATAATATAACGTATTTATATCTATTGGTTACATAACTAAAGTAAAAAATTTATGTATAATATAATAACTTTCTTTAGATGTTCAATCAAATCTCAACATATAAGTATTTTTGACGATGATGTTGAACCTGATTCATGAGGTAGTTAATGCAAGAGGTAATGCAATTTATATTATAATTAAGTTTATATATGTTATTTGCAAAATAGAATACATTTTTGTTCAATTTGACCTAATATATTAGGACCTTAACTTAGTTTCCGCCCGCAAATGTTAGATGGCAATGCAAACAGTTCTAGTAGTCATTACTAACGAAACAGGTAGTTTGTGATTAATTTCGACATTTCTCGATAACATTCAGTCAGCATACACAATTATTTTCCTAAACAACAATTTCTTTTGCTTTGTGAAAAATGGAACGCGATAAAGTGTTTTTTCGACATGTGCTTTTGCACTATTTTGATTTGAAAAAAAGTGTAGCAGAAGTTCATCGATTACTTGAAGAAGGTTATGGTGATCGAGCTCCATCACATACAACATGTAAAGAGTGGTATAGACGATTCAAAAGTAATGATTTTGATGTCAATGACAAACCACGCTCAGGACAGCCAAAAAAATTCCAAGACGATGAATTGCTAGCATTATTGCATGAAAACTCGGCTCGAACGTTACAAGAACTTGGAAACGAGCTAGGAGTTACTGAAGCAGCTGTTTCCAAACGTTTACACGCCATGGGAAAGATCCAAAAGGAAGGAAGATGGGTACCACATGAATTGTCTGAAAGTGCCATTCACAACCGTTTCAATATCACGGTTTCGTTGCTTGCCAGGCAAAAAAAGAAGAGTTTTCTGTGGCGTATTGTGACTGGCGATGAAAAGTGGATCTACTACGACAATCCCAAACGCAAAAAATCATGGGTAGACCCAGGACAACCATCAACATCGCAGCCAAAACGGAACATCCACGGTCATAAGGTAATGCTTTGCATTTGGTGGGATCAGCAAGGAGTGCTGTACTACGAACTGCTGAAACCAAACGAAACTGTTACTGCCGATGTCTACAAATGTCAATTGAACAAATTGAATGATGAGCTGTTGCGAAAAAGACCAGCAATAGCGAGTAACAGGCGCAAAGTTATTCTCTTACACGATAACGCTCGGCCACACACTGGAAAAACCGTCAAAGAAACACTGACGCAGCTCGAATGGGAAACTCTTCCTCACCCAGCGTACTCACCAGACATAGCGCCTTCTGATTACCACTTGTTCAGATCGATGCAGCACGGCTTGAGTGGTACACGCTTCCGAAATGTTGAAGAAGTGCGAGAATGGGTAGACGAATGGATTGCTTCGAAACAAACATCGTTTTATCGAGATGGTATCGCCCAGTTGCCAGAAAGATGGCAAAAAGTTGTAGAAAGTGATGGAAAATACTTTAATTAAAATAATTTAAATAAATTTTTTACAATAAATGCTTTTTCTCAGTATTTTCTGGGCGGAAACTAAGTTAAGGTCCTAATACAACATACATTAATTATATATGCATATAGTTATTTTTGTAGATAATAACGATTCTGCTAAAACATGTCACATGAGACTTCGAACGTATCAATTCAAGAAAGTAATGTGGCCCAACAAAGTAAGTACAATTTATATTAATCTTCTTAATAAATAACGCATGTAACCTGCTTTCAATATAAATATGTTCCTTCTATAGGCATTGAATTAAACAATTTTGGAACTATGATCAACGTTGCACCTTTGAATGTTAATATAGCAGATGATAGAAGTAATAAAATATAATATTTCATAATATTATACAGGGTGTTCGGAAAGTACCGGGACGCCCGAATATCAGGAAAAATATAAGTTTTACAAAAAAATGTTTCAGACAAAAGTTGTGGCGTTTAAAAAGAT
>NW_022639813.1:0-656 GCF_010583005.1 Odontomachus brunneus | reverse complement strand
ATATATATATATATATATATATATATATATATATATATATATAATAGATAAATATAGATAAATATCAAAGCAAGTCATTGCATTTCCTAAACTGCATACTTGCCTTTTTTGCTCAATTATTTTTTCAATTTCTTTTTATTTATTTTAAGCCTACAATTTTATTGTATTTTTTATAAAACTTTGCTACTGTTAAAAATAAAGGCTCCTGAATCCTTTCATCATTGGTCCTTGTTTGATGACATCAAAAGGGAGAAATTGTATATCAAAAATTCTTGCGTTATACAGTAGGACCTCTCTCATTTAGCAACCTCCAATGTAAGATAGTCTCCTTTTTAAGAACTTCGTTTTAGAGAATATTCTGTACCATATGATCAAAGTCGCTTGCGCAGTACGATGCGCAGTCGTCCGTGTCAGGCTCGTATACTGTTATGTTTGAGCCAGTGCGAGAGTTATTGAAACATTAAACGTTAAACGTTACTTAGCGCTACTATGTCATTCTTCTTTTGTTCTTTATAAATATAAAGAGCAAGAACGATAAAATATCATAGCGTTGAAAACATGTTCTTTTAATGCATCCTTAATAACGAATACGAGATATTTTGTTACGGCGACTGAGTCCTGTGCGGACGTGAAGGCGAGTACTGCTCGCGTGTATA
>NW_022639812.1:119213-119392 GCF_010583005.1 Odontomachus brunneus | reverse complement strand
GTTCCTCGCAATCTTATAAAAAAAGTTTTAGAAGAGGCTCATGATTCTCTTTCTGGAGATCATTTTGGGATAAATAAAACTCTTAATAAAATTCGAAGTCGGTTTTATTGGGCTACCTGCAAAAGAGATGTAGAAAATTGGTGTAGATCTTGCAAAATTTGCATTTCTAAAAGAGGCCC
>NW_022639812.1:116340-119157 GCF_010583005.1 Odontomachus brunneus | reverse complement strand
AATTCCTTTTGAGCGTTTACAAATGGACATTTTGGGTCCTTTACCTATTTCTTCTTTTGGGAATAAATATTTGTTGGTTATAGTTGATTGTTTTTCAAAATAGGTGGAAGCTTTTCCTCTTAAAAATATTAGATCTGGTACTGTGGCGGAAATTTTTGTAAAGGAAGTAGTTTCTAGACATGGTGTGCCTTTAGATTTGCATACCGATCAAGGTAGAAATTTTGAATCGAAATTATTTCAAGAATTATCCAGATTATTGGGTTTTGAGAAAACTAGGACTAGTCCCTTTCACCCTCAATCTGATGGTCAGGTTGAGCGTCAACATCAGACAATCTTACAATATCTGTCTAAATTTATCTCAGGGAATCAGAAGGACTGGGATCGTGGGATTCCTATGTTTTTATTGGCATATAGGTCTGCTAGACATGAAGCGACGGGATTTTCTCCTGCGGAATTATATTTTGATCGGGATTTGAGATTGCCGTTAGATTTGTTTCGTGGCTTTCCTCCTTTTGATGGTTGTTTGGGTTCAGGAAATAGTTATATTTTTTATTTACGAAAAAAAATTAGATGATATTCATCAACAAGTTAGAGATATTATTGGAATCAGAAGTGATAGAATTAAGATGCGGTATGATCAATACGCAAGGAAGTTATCTTTTGAAATTGGCCAAAAAGTTTGGTTTTATAATCCTCGTAAAAGTGTAGGTAAGACATCTAAGTTACAAAATTTTTGGGAAGGTCCTTTTGAGGTAGTAAAAAAAATTAGTGATGTAGTTTATTGCATTCGTCGTTCTAAGAAGCATAAAAATAAAATAGTTCATTTAGATAGGTTAGTCACTTATGTAGAAAGGGATTAATTTTTTTTTAGGTTTCATTTTAAGTTAATTAGATACTGTTCCGGACGGACATTGGGTGTCCATGAGAAACGGGTACGGCGGGCGGCCGAGCCCAGGAGCCGCTCAACTCGCGGTCACCGGCCTCCCGCCGCCAGTGCGCGCCGTCGCCGCGACGCGGCGAGCGCGTCGGCCGGAGCCGCTTCTCGCGGTTAATTCTCGCTTAGGCGCCTATATAAGACGCCGCGCGAGACCACTCAAGGCTTTTATGCCTTTTGCCTGTTGCCAGCTTTGACTGCACATCAGGTATTCTTTTGCGCTCTAGCTAGCTTCAAATCGCCTTTTTTGAGTGCGCAAGCACGTTGGGCATTTGCCTCACCAGAGGTATACTTGCATTTCTGCATCGATCTTCACTGCCTTAAGAGTGTCGTAGACACGTTGGCATTTGTGTTTAGATTTCAGCAAATCTACACAACTTTTCGCAGCCCTTTAGAGTGCGCTTGCACGTTGGGCTAACGCCTCTATAGTGTCCGAGGACACGTTGGCGTTTGGGTTACGAAGTGTATGGTAACTCCACGGATCTCCACCTTCTCAATACGATCGAGGATTGAGAGAAGGCTTCGCGCGATCACCTCGGATTGCCTTGACGCTTCCACCGCGGTGGACGTCTCTCTTCGCGAATTCTCCCGTACTGCATATACTGGATATTATCGCCAACCGAACTTACTGTTGGGATCACGCCTCCGCGCGAGTCGTTATTGTGATCAAGAACTTTGCGGCCAGGGTCGCAGCTCTCCCGCGAGCCACGCTCGCTATTACTCCGCTGCCAGGGACGCAGGATATACACGCGAGCCACGCTCGCATTTACGTCCGTCTAGGACTTAGCCGCTGCCAGAGACGCAGCATATACACGCAAGCCAAGCTCGCCTTCACGTCCGCACCGGACTTAGTCGCTATCAGGGACGCAGCTTTCACGCGAGACAAACTCGCTATTGCTTCGCTGCCAGGGCCGCAGCCCTCACGCGAGGCATACTCGCTATTACTTTCCTGCAAGAGGCACAGCGCTCTCGCAACACCTGATCGCTGGCCTAAGTCTACTCAAGACTTCTACGTCGTCGCATCCGCGACTCTATAGGCGAGGACTCTTCGTTTCTTGCCTCGACGAGACTTAGCATTCGTCACGCACGCAGTATTATCAACGCACGTTTACGGTTACAGGCACGTCAACGTCGGGCTCCGACTCGGCCGTGTACGCGATTCAGAGTTACGTTTGCGTGTAGGCTCTCACTACAAGACATCGCATTTGACGCGTGCGCGACTGATAAAGGCGAGTTCAGCTCGCCTGTCTATAATCTCGGATTCAGCCTCTGTTGCTCCCTCGCCAAACAGAGCTGAATCTCATTCAGACCGGTTCCGACACTCACCAAAGGAGACGGACTAGTGTCTCTATACTCTGAGTGCCTATCATCCTCCGAAAGGGGGATTCATTCCCAGCGCGGAGGCGCCGGGCAACTCCACGCGGGCTTTATACTGAGCCACGCAGTGCGCTTATACACAAGAGCGCTCTCGCACTTTCCTCTCACCATCTTCCGAGGCTCCTGAATAGGAGAGCACAACATATACTCGCGCAACTGACGATAGCAGTCGACGAACGTTCGACGGCATATGACGAACCAGCCGCTCTAGACCTCAGGCCGTTCGAAACAGATACTTTCTTTTTGTTTTATTCGTTGCAGTGGAACCAGAAGGAATAAATCCTATTTAGAAGTTTTCACATTCTTTGCATTTGGAAAATCTGAAGTCCACCTTGCCTGTGGGTTTTTGATTGTGGTTTTTCCCACAGGCCTTCGCTTAAAGCAAAGGGCAAATGCCAAGGTGGGGACTTGGGGAGATCTCCTTTAGGAGATTATTGGGTCCACAAAGAAAATTCCTCCCCCCCCTGTCTGAAGACATCAAGAGGACAAAGGGCACAGCTGCTTTC
>NW_022639812.1:113150-113279 GCF_010583005.1 Odontomachus brunneus | reverse complement strand
TACGTCGTGTTGCGTTCTCTACCAGGACGTAACATCCAGACGTAACATATATTAATTGAACCGTTAATGATAAAAAGTCAAACGTGATATACATCATTAAAAAAAAAGAAACACTGAATGGGGCCAATA
>NW_022639812.1:107906-113140 GCF_010583005.1 Odontomachus brunneus | reverse complement strand
ATTCAGTTCTCTGATCGAAAAAGGACTACTCGTCGTACGTCGGTACACGCGTAAAGCGATCTTTCTGGTCGCTGACTCGTAACTCGACCTGCTAGTACGATCGAGACCTTACGTCGTGTTGCGTTCTCTACCAGGACGTAACATCCAGACGTAACATATATTAATTGAACCGTTAATGATAAAAAGTCAAACGTGATATACATCATTAAAAAAAAAGAAACACTGAATGGGGCCAATAAAAACGATACGTATCCTTCTTTGATGGTCAACAGTTCGTTAATTAATCGTTCACAAAATTTAATAACGTCTAAACATGTCTTACTTACTTCATGAAGTTGATGCCTCACCCTGCATTGCATTCTCTGTGGAATTTGAATACTACTATCCTCGAGGTATAACTTATATCGGCCTCGACGTTTTATTACCTACAAGAGAAACAATTGATGTAGTTATGATAAAAAATATACTAATATTAAAATTATTATATATTTTAATTATATATATACTAGGTGCGCAACTAGGTGCGCATTTCCGGGTTTCACACATGGATGGCGCTAACGACACATGTAGTCGACACACATGTCTAAAGTTGTGTTTCTTTTATAGCTTGGACATCTGTCAACAATAATCAATCATAATACCAACACATATCGCAACGCAAAAATGTTTTTTCTAACAATGAAGATGTCGAGTTTTGTGCCAAATAAACAGCATTTGCGGGAAGCTTTGCTTTTCTGCTTTAACTTGAAAAAAATGCAGTTGAAGCACGTCGTTTGCTTGAGGAGGCCTACGGCGAACATGCACCATCGAAAACTACCTGTGAAGATTGGTTTAAACGCTTCAGACGTGGCGATTTCGACATTAAGGACAAGGAGCGCTCCGAAAGACCAAAAACAATTGAGGACGCCGATCTGCAAGCGTTATTGAATGAAGATGATACGCAAACACAAGATCAACTTGCGGAGGCATTAAGCATGACTCGCCAAGATATTTCCAAACGTTTACATGCCATGGGAAAAATTCAAAAGGAAGGAAAATGGGTGCCGCATGAGTTGACTGAGAGACAGATGGAAAATCAAAGAGCCACTTCCGAAATTTTGCTTTTGCGGCATAAAAGAAAGAGTTTCCTGCATCGAATTGTTACTGGCGATGAGAAGTGGATATATTTCGAGAATTCCAAACGCAAAAAATCGTGGCTTTCACCTGGCGAAACATCAACATCGACGGCACGGCCAAATCGCTTCGGAAAGAAGACAATGCTCTGCGTTTGGTGGGACCAGAAAGGAATCGTGTATTGAGCTGCTGAAACCGGGCGAAACTGACAATGGGCATCGCTACCGACAACAACTGATCAATTTGAACCATGCATTGCTCGAAAAACGGCCAGAATGGGACACGAGACACGAACGAGTGATATTGCAGCAGGACAACGCTCCGTGCCATCGCACTTCCATCGTCCAGGACACCATCAAAACGCTAAAATGAGATCTGCTACCGCACCCACCGTATTCATCAGACCTGGCCCCTTCCGATTATCACTTGTTCCGGTCGATGGCGCATGGCTTGGCTAGGCTACACTTGGCCAATTTCGAAAAAGTGCAAAATTGGTTAGATGAATGGTCCAAAGACGCGTCATTTTATCATCGCGGTATTCATGTATTGTCAGAGAGATGGCCAAAATGTGTAGCTAGCGAGGGACGATACTTTGAATAAACCATTTTTTGTATTTCTCTTGAAATTTTCCATTTTTTATTGATAAAAAAAACCCGGAAACTTAGTTGCGCACCTAGTATATACATGTATATACATGTATATATATATATACACACACACACACACACACACACACATATCGATTACTTTATTTTCGTTGTTTATTGGTTGATTACCGCTTGCACGTCGGACTGTATTTCAACTAGGTGTCTCTCAACGTTTCCTTCTATATTCTACATCGTAAAATATGTAAAATAACTTAACTTTTGTGATAACGTGAAACTGTAAGTAGCCTAACCTATGTTGCATGTACATTACGTACAGTGTACTTGCCTCATGTAATAAGCGACGTCGTTGCTGTGTTGTCCGTGAAATTGAGATATTCTCATTTTCCAGGAACCTTTTGTATGGACCTCTTTTCATATTTTCACCGATGTTATGATAAAATCTTCAGCCAGCTGCAAGCACAGAACAAAATATATACTCCTCAGAGTCTTCAAAACACGTGGTCTCTAAATGTCTTACGTAGACTGTGTTCCATTACACGCTGGCAACGTCATTCTGTTTTTATTTAACATGCAATGAACAACAAAGATAGGGTGCGTTCGGGGAGTACGCTACTAATGCTACCGCGTTCTTTTATCTTTATCGTTTCTTAGATATACAACAAGGATAGAATGATACGGTAGCACTGAATAGCGCTAATAGCGAGCTCCCCGAACGCATTTATAGAGTGACGCTTACGGCGTTGTGAGCGTGTAACGCAACGCGGCCGCGATGTAAGCGTCATTCTATCTTTATCACTCATTATACATGGAAAGAAGATAGAATGCTTGATAGATAGCTTGTGTTCACGATGCTCAAGATCTCGGTGAGATATAGCATCGTAGACATAAAGTTGTATACGTAGATTTCCTGCTAAATTCTCTGACAATTAGAGGTCGCAGTCTGCAGCCAATCACAGGCCCCGTGTTCGTGCTACTTGGCATGACATTGGTTGAGCCATACCCAGATAGCCAAACCTGAACTAACAAATTTCGAGCAAGGTTTGATATCAATTGTTGATGTCAAATAGGTTACAAATTTGCTGCAAGAATTGATTTATCAAATTTTGTTGCCAAATTGCCATCAAGTAAGCAACAAGGCTCGATGTCGGGTAACTTGCAGCAAAAACCGCGCAGCATTGACGCGCATAACTTGACAACAAATTGACGCCAAAAACCGCGCAGAGCATGCGCACAAGACCTGAGCGCAAATTGACATCAAAACCGCTGCAAGTGTTGAGCTAAATCAGCTGATTTAAAGAACGCGATGGGCGTTGAGTTTTAAATGATATTTAACCTACATATTGACATATGTTTTAATATATATTAATACCGATTTTTATGTTGGGAAAGGAATGGCAATATTTATACAAATAAATATATATCAAAAAGAGAATATTTAATTTATTATTTCCAATAGTGTGTAGGACCTTTACAGTGATTATCTTTCTGGGTTTTTATACTCGAGTGCCATTGAATTGTATATTTTTAAGAAATAAACTAATAGAAAATTGTCTTGAAAAACGCGTGTATTATATACGTATTTGAGGTTGTCACCAGATACTAGGTAGCTGTCGAAATAAGAGATAACTATATACAGATATGAAAAGGATATAAACTGAAATAATGAATGATATTGACAGTACGTATTGTAGACAGACTTGTTCTAAGAATATTTACTAAGACTTAGGCCGGTATTCATAGTCAGATCTTATATTTAAGACCATCTTAAATTTATCTTCAGATGATGAACGGATCATTTCATTGGCTACGGAGTATCTGAAGATGAACTTAAGACAGTCTTAAAAATAAGACTCGACTATGAATACCGGCCATAAAGCTTGAAGCAACGTTAAAGCTTAAAACAAGAATTACAGCTTAAATCCATAATTACCATAAAACTGAATGTAGACCAGAGATAAGAGCGCTATCGTTTCCCCACCACCCTTTGGGGTAGATAGCATGGCGCGCTTTTTTTATAGTGGTTTCCCCGGTAGGCCTATTCCACTCATTAAAAAAATTGTTGACTTCAAAAAGTTTATTTAAAACATTATAAAGAACTATATTCCCAATGGATTAATGTAGCAACAATATAAGTGTTAATTTCGGAAAATAAAAAGTTTTCATTATCATCATTATCACTATCATCTGATAAACTATAGTTCCAAAATGGCATTCTAAAACATTTGGCTTGAACTTCATTTACATTTATATTAATAACATCGCTGCATAAGTTAGTACATTTCACAACTTGAACAGATGAGGATGGTATGCCAATATCGTAAAAAATTTCTACAGTCAAAAACTTTCTAATTCCCAAGAAATAATCGGAATTGTGAGTGAAAATATTACAAACAATACATATAGCCCCATCATGTAACATGCAGCAACTGTCACGCATATCTGTACTCAACAATATTTTGTTAAATTGTATCTTACGATACTGGGGAAAAGCAGCACCATTATTAAGTGGCATGGAAACGCGAATAGATGAATTAACTTCCTGACGCCTGTTTGTCCCATGTATTTGTAGTTCCCTCATCCTATTGGCAAACTGTTGAAGCGGCTGGCCTGGTTTCCTGCAATATTTTCTAAAAATGGACATGTTGCTTTCATATAGAAAAGCAGAATAAGAATCTAAATTTCCAAACTGCCGGACATCGTTGGTAAGATAAAGAAGACCGTGTATATTGTAAGAATTGAAAGTTTCACCATATAGATTGCAAGAACGAAGAAGAAATTTTTGCAGTGCAAGTTCTGCGAATGTGAGAAGTTGTTTGGATGGGGACTTTGAAACCAAAACTCTTATAGCAGAATGTAAAAACAAGAAATGCTTGTAAACTTGTTCATCTAATAAACCGTACATTATAATGGGACCTGTATAAAGCAGAATTTGTCTCAATTCTGTTGCTTTATATTTGGAATATGAATGAAGAGATGTGGGACGTCTTGCAAAATCAGAAGGGCAATATTTTCGAAGAATATCCAACCTTGTATACATAACACTAATTGATTTTGCTGACAGTTTTGCTGCACGTGAATATCTTCCAGAAATCCATGCTGATAATAATTTTTTCATGACACCTAAACACACTAAATGTATATACTCAAAAGGTACTTGCGAAACTATTCCTATAGGGATCAATGATAATGGGCTTTGACCCTCTTTATGATGATCTTCGTCTAAAACACTAAAATATTCCTCATCTGTTCTTAATGAATGGTTTATCCCATTGAAGACATTACGACCTTCACAAATGGTTCCAGAAACTTTGCACTTCGAGCATGGTTTACTGGACATGTGTCCACGATGATTAAGAATAAAGGCTCGAGCTGGTGCATCAGCAATAAAACACCTCAATTGGATTGGAATTCTATTACCATTAAAGTTAATACCACCATTGCCTATGATGATTTGGATGTCTTTAATAAATGCTTGAAAAAAACTATTGGGATCACGAGGTTTTTCTAAACCTT
>NW_022639812.1:106949-107896 GCF_010583005.1 Odontomachus brunneus | reverse complement strand
CTATGATGATTTGGATGTCCTTAATAAATGCTTGAAAAAAACTATTGGGATCACGAGGTTTTTCTAAACCTTTGTATATACCGACTATTATCGGTTGGGCTTGTTCTATATTAATTATTCTACATTGAATAGGCCACAGATGAATAGTTCCTGCTCTATCTAATGCACACCCATCTGTATGAAAATCTAATACAATTTCTGAAAGAGTAGTTGTTAGTGAAGAATTGGAAACATATTCAATTAAACTTGCTTCTAAATCAAAATGAATATATTCTCCTGGCTCTACATTTGAAACAACATTATTGCGTGGTGTACTAACAAGTGTTCTAACATCTTTGGGTAAGTTGGAGAAGCAAGGATGTGTCCGAAGAAGAGATAACATACTATTACCTTGAACATGGGTAAAATTGTTGTTTACAAAACAAGATGCTAGACGTTCGCGATAGGTGGGTTCATTGTCGGAAAGTACAGATATATCATTGATATCTGAACACGAAGAAGAAGAAGATTCGTCGTTAATAAAATTTTCATCATACATAATATCACAATTATAAATTGGAATAGGATTATCGTTGGTGGAACTATGTCCTAAAATAGCCGAATCTGAAATATTTTGCAAATTACATTTGATAGAAGAATTACATCCCGGAATAGCTGAATCATTAACATTTTGAACATCATTACAATCATTAGAAAAACTAAATTTCGGATTAGAGGCAGTTATATTTTGTGACTTTAAATGCATCCTTACTTCTAACATAACCCTACTTCGTTGTTTAACGGACAACTTATGCAGCGGTTTTCGCGAAACTGATGATTTGATTTTAAACTTACCCATATTTGTATACTCGATGCGCGAATCCTTCGGATGACAGCACAAAATGTAGCTTAAGTATCATAAAGTTAATTTTATTCGCTCGGCTCAAACACATTCACTCTCCAAGGAT
>NW_022639812.1:106697-106939 GCF_010583005.1 Odontomachus brunneus | reverse complement strand
TGCTTAGTTTTCGAGATATTTCACCGGTCCGGGACTTTTTGAACACCCCGTATATATATATGTAACGGCCTTGCGTTACGTGCGGGATAGTCTTACCCGGTGTGGTCCGGGTTTCGTTTGTGAAATAAAAACCAGTGGTATAGGTTATAATAATGTGGAACTATATTCTAATTTCAATGCTATTTACAATTATTTACAGACGACGTTACGCTGTGGTCGCGTTTTTGCTCTCGGGAGCCGTT
>NW_022639812.1:106013-106687 GCF_010583005.1 Odontomachus brunneus | reverse complement strand
ATTTACATGCGATGTTACGCCGTTGGCGCGTGGTCGCGTTTTTGCTCTCGTCGGGAGCCGTTGTTGTCGTCTCGCGATCAGCTGCGAGCGTCGAGGCGCGCGATCGTCCGGCGGGACGCGGTCGGGATTGTTTCCTGATACGCTATTGTTCGTCGTTCAGAGTTCGTTGCCTCGTCGGCTTTAATCTGTTTAATTATCCTGGTTTTCCTGGCTGGTTTAAAGGTGCTCGTCGTCACCGGTGGGAGCGGTGCACTTGGACACAGTACAATTGGACACGTTGCAAATGGACACGGCATTTGACACACAGTTCAATTGGACACGGTGCGTTTGGACACGAAAGAAAATGCACGTCGTTCAGTTACACACCGTTCATTTGGACACCGTTCAGTTGGACACCGTTTACTTGGACACAGTTCAGTTGGACACCGTTCAAGTGCCCACAGTTCACTTGGACACAGAAGGATGCTCACTGTTCACTTGGACACCGTTCATTTGGACACCGTTCACTTGGACACCGTTCACTTGGACACCGTTCACTTGGACACCGTTCAGTTGCACACTGTTCACTTGGACACAGAACGATGCGTGCTGTTCATTTGTACACCTTTCACTTGAACACCGTAGAAGTGCTTGTCTGTTCACTTGGACACAGAAGGGTGCGCACTGTTCACTTC
>NW_022639812.1:105490-106003 GCF_010583005.1 Odontomachus brunneus | reverse complement strand
ATTAATAGACAAAGTTGAGGGCGTGTTAGGTTAGAAAATCTATCATATCATTTATCTCTAGTTATGTAACTGGGGGGCTTCGTCTCCCAGACCTCCTTATCACGGGGGGTGGGGGCTATAGTCTGTTGTGCTTAAGCTAAAAAGTGAATTTCTCACAAGAGATTACAGCCCCCACCCCCTGTGATAGGGGGGTCTGGGGGGCGAAGCCCCCCAGTTACATAGCTAGAAATAGATGGTATGACAGATTTTCTAACCTAATACGCCCTTAACTTTGTCTATTAATATCTCGCTTTGCAGAAGAAAGAGCGACAATTTTATCAGAGGAAAAAGTTGTTTGTCATGCAAAAACGCGTCGATTGAGTCTATTTTCATCGAAATCGGAGGTGTTGCCGCTAAATTAAATAATTACCAAAACCACAATTTACCCACGCTCTACATCACAAATAGTAGTACGAAAATCGGAGTGAGTCCCAGATGCGCACATTGACAAACGGACACATCCAATCATATGTC
>NW_022639812.1:97714-103113 GCF_010583005.1 Odontomachus brunneus | reverse complement strand
TTTTTTGTTTCAGGCCTGCCTGCATACACCGACAATAGCCTGGGCTGGTAGAGAACCGTGCATCGAGAGGAAGTAATTCATTCGTGTCGTGAATTCGTGTAAAAATAATGTGATTTTATGTTACGCTTCTAATATATAAAGAATAAAATTCAGAGACTTGATAGCAGAACTTGAATTAATTATTGACACTCTTATAGTAATTGTATTATTGAATAGAAATTTTAATATGTAAAATGTTACTAATTAGACAGAAATAAAGGATCCAAATTATAATAAGGAAAAAGGGAATATTGTACTTGGGTTATGGATGAATAAAAGTTGATGCGTTAATTGACAGTTATTTCATTGAGAAATTCTATATAAAAAAAAATATATTTTATTGGAATTTAATCATCATTGGTAAGTACATTCGTTAAGGCTTGTATTACAGCTCGCTCACTGCTATTTAGGTCGTTTTCAGATTTAATTTCGGATACCAAAACTTCTTGGTCTTTTGATTTTAATTCTAAATATTCTGGTACTTCTTCGGTTGCCTGTGGCGTCGGCGCGACGGGCCGCGATGGCAGTGGTCGTAGCGACGCGCGGATTTCGATAAAATAATTTCCTGAATTAATTACGAAATACCCTCTTTCTGTAGGGTTCGGTGAGCTGGGTGTTATAGACACGGGTACACCTCGTCCTGTAGTACGTGTAAACCACCTTTGTAGGCGTTCTCTATATTTTCTGCCGCTTCGTTTCGGCATCTATTTATTTAAATGAAACTCGAATTTATATCGTTAATTTATCTCAATTAATATGTTCCGTAAGAGTGACTTCTAATAGGTAGAGGTTGGTATAAAGCAGGAAAGCTCGAGGAGGTTCAAGATAAAAGGTAATAAAGTCTCCCTTTGTAACCCGATATGGGACCTTCTGGTCTGTACTAGAAAGCTGTCAGCTGTCAGCTGTCAGTCTCTAAGGAGTCAGCGAGACAAATTGTTATATTTATGTGGTCTATCTTTATTAAATGGTTGTAGGCAACGTATTGCCGATTGATTATAAAATTCGTGTATCGAAATAAAAATTATTTTATATTGGCAGTGAAGGGCCAACTAGACTTTTTGGTATAAAAACATTTAATATAGTATTTAATATAATAGTGTGGTTGTATGCAGTAGACTTACGGTTACTTTATAGTAGAATGGGGTGTGTAGATCTTATCGTTATTCGCCAGGACACGCTCGCAAGTGGTTCACATGGTTAGCTGGTCATCAGAAAAAATATGCCCGGACGGTGGCCTTAAAGTAGCAGGCGAAGGGCGGTGTGGAAATTGAGTAACTCGACGTCGTCCCCGTTATAGTGTAATGCACTCGTGTATTTATGCAGATAATCTCCCGAACAAATGCTTCGATGCAACGGGCCGGCGAGATGATTTAATACAGAGATAGAAATATATATATTTACGTGTAAGTGTATAGGAACGTGCGCGTACGTAACGGGTGTGCGTTTTACAATTTCCCGTGCGAATACCGAGTTGGTGTTGCGTGTGAATATTGAAGAAAATTGTCACTGAACTCTTAAAATTATGTGTGTCTGTACGTGAAAATTCTATTTAGTATTTTCGGATGTGAATTACGTAAAGATTATCAGGAAAATATTAAAGAAGTGTCATATGTCTGCCGCAGAATATTCAGTGTAATACTGTGTCGAAGAATTATAAAAGAATTAATGTGAAACTGTTGTAAAGTTATATGTAATTCTGTGCATTTCTAAAATTATATTTAACACTGTAAAAATTGTATGAAGTGTCACTAAAATTATGAGTCGTACTCTGCGTGTAAAATTATAAGGAAAACTACGCGAGTATTATATTTAACACTGCGAAAATTGTATGAAGCACTGCGCAAAAATTATGTGTTACTGTCTGGAAAAATGTTGAAGAACTCTCCTTGTGTAAAAATGATGTGTCGCAGAATTATACGTGGTGTGTGAGAAAAATGTCGAGTAACTACTGCCCGCGCGCTCCGGGAGCACGGTTTATATAGGGCACCGGCGGCTTCCGACGGCGGTCGGGCTGCAGCGCCGAATTTCAGGGTGGCATGGTGGTCCCGAGTCGGTCTTCATTAAAGGGATTCCACTGCTCTTCAGCTTCCTGGTACTGCATGCGGGCGGTTGAATGACGTGATGTATGGTGGCGTGATGCATAGCGACGCGATGATGTCATGCTGAACGCGTTTGTTCGTGTCCAAGCGAGTTCACTATGCGAATATTCTATATTATTCTAATTATATTAATAATTCCGTTGTTACGTATGGCCTATATAATTTCTTATTAATATTGATAATATTTCATCATGCTAAAATGATTCTACTTGCGCGATCAATGTTTTATGATATAGTCTCGGCCCTTTCTAACAACTGAATTAATAAAATCGCTGTTAACAAAAGTTTCGCTTAAAATTTTACTTATGCTACATCTCAGTTAGTACAAATCGGCCGATGGCTACTATGGCCTTTTAATATTGTGCGCGCTTTCAGTGAGCGCATAGAAGCCGGCTTAGCTCCGCGGGGATCTCTGGGAGACGGGTGGTGGTGCGTCAATGAGTTGACTTCGTTGTCCCAATTTAACAGTTTATTCAGAAAGACTTCCGGATCGGTCGTCGCTGTTGGTCGCACCTTCCGTCCTCGCTGGGCGGACGCGCTCGAATCGTCGTATAATGTTTCTGGTCGCAGAGAGGTCTTCGCGCACGGAAGACTTCGGAGGTCGCTTTCGCGATACAAGATTGAGAGCCTGACTCGCTCCGGTTGGCAGCCTTAGACTTCGCGAAAGTGAGATGCGCCCGATGAGACGGCAAACGTTTTACGTGAGAGAGGCGCACGAGATAGCTACCCGTTATAGAGAGACGGAGCTTTTATCTCCGCGGATTCAAAGCTGGCGATCGGTGATTGGTTCGGCCTCGCGACACATCGAGATGACTTTCCTTTTTCGTTGTTGATTTATAGAACCTTGATTTCGCGATCCGATTTTAGATTGCCATAGCAACCAACTAGCAAACAAAATAGATCGAAGTGTCGCGAGACCGAATGTTTACCGGCGACGCGGGTCACAGGTAGCACGCACAGAGATCTGTATATCATCTACTTCTCGAAAATTCTAAATAGAATTTTCGAGAAGCCTAGGACGATCGATTCGAGGGAATCGCGAACGGCGACAAGATTTTAGTAAAATATGAGGCGAGTCCCGAACATCCCGCCCGCCTTGAAACAGCGTTTTCAATCGGAAACGGTCGAAATGCGGTCTTCGCGCTCTCGCTCGCAATCGATCGGGAGAATGCACAGTTTAGTAATCGGTCGCTTCACCTCGGACGTCGCAGTTCTGACCGTGACGACTCGGACACGTCCATCGGAGCCGGGATGACACTGAATAACCCGACCTAAGTCCCATTTGCATGGGGGGAGATTCTCGTTGCGCAATAAAACGAGCTGGCCTACCCGAATTGACGGCTCGACCCTCCGCCATTTACTGCGTTGCTGAAGGCAGTTCACGTAGTCGGCGTACCACAAACGCCAAAATCGCTCCGCGACCCGACGCACTAGCTGCCATCGCGTTAGTCGATTTTCGTTTGTATCAAAAAGCGAGGGTTCCGGGGGTGAAGTAACGGCGGAACCGATCAAAAAATGACCCGGGGTCAATGGCTCGTAATCGTCAAATGAGTCGGACAACGGGCCAAGCGGGCGAGAGTTCAAACATGCCTCGATGCGGCAGAGGAGAGTAGCTAGTTCTTCGAATGTGAGCGCGTGATCTTTTAACACGCGGCGCATATGATACTTTACGCTCTTAATGCCCGCCTCCCAAATTCCGCCAAAGTGAGGAGCAGCCGGGGGAATGAACTTCTATTCCACATTGTCGGTAGCGGTCCTGTTTTGGAAGTTTGAGTCGAGAAGCGCGGCCCTAAACGCGACGGCGAGCTCTCGCGCGGCGCCGACGAAGGTGGTTCCATTATCGGAATAGATTGTCTGAGGGAGGCCGCGTCGAGCCGAGAACCGATCAAAGGCGTTAAGGAACGCGTGCGGGGAGTAGTCAGCGACAAGCTCCAAATGCACGGCGCGCGTCGCTAAACAGACAAATAGTGCGATATAGGCCTTGCGAGACGCGATCCCGCGACCGGCGGACGCGCGAATGTGCACAGGCCCGGCATAGTCGAGCCCGCTATACAGAAAACTCCGCGAAGGCGCTGAAACCCTTTCGCGAGGGAGATCGCCCATAATTTGCGTAGGTAAAGCGGCGCGCTCGCGAACGCACACGACGCATGCATGTATGCGCGCCCGCACGATACCCCGCGCCCGCACAATCCAAAACTCACGGCGAAGAACGCCCAACGTAAGCTGTACGCCAGCATGTAGGGAGCGAATATGAGCGTGATCCACGATGAGCTTCGTCACGGAATGAGACTGTAACAAAATCGGATGTCGCTGGGAGAAGGAAATGGGAGATCGCGAGAGCCGCCCGCCCACTCGAAGAAGTCCGTCACGATCAAGGAACGGAGTAAGAGGGAGAAGAGCGCTTTTGGCCGACAATGCTTGACCATGCGTGAGCGCGTGGAGCTCCCGCGAGAACAGGTCGGCTTGGACTTTCTTAATAATGAAGGTTCGAGCCTCCGAGCATTCGGCTGCCGTCAACGCGCGACCGCGCCCGCTAGCCTCCAGTCGGCAAAGATCTCGACGACGGCACGCGTTAGCAAAGCGAAAGATGTACGCGAGGACTCGAATGAGTTTGAGGAGAAGCGCGAAAAAATATCAAACGGGATTGACGATTGCGCGATATGCAATGTAACGAGTCTCTCCTCAGCGGGGACTTTGGCGGTCGCGTGTGAAAAGGGAGCCGGCCAAGAGTCCGAACACTGGTAAAGCCATTGCGGACCCCGCCACCATAGCGCGTGATCCGGCAGATCGCCACCCAGCAAACCCCGCGACGCGTAATCCGCGGGATTGTCCTGCGTAGGTATTAGGACCTTAACTTAGTTTCCGCCCAAAAAATACTGAAAAAAAGCATTTATTGTAAAAAATTTATTTAAATTATTTCAATGAAAGTATTTTCCATCACTTTCTACAACTTTTTGCCATCTTTCTGGCAACTGGGCGATACCATCTCGATAAAACGATGTTTGTTTCGAAGCAATCCATTCGTCCACCCATTCTCGCACTTCTTCAACATTTCGGAAGCGTGTACCACTCAAGCCGTGCTGCATCGATCTGAACAAGTGGTAATCAGAAGGCGCTATGTCTGGTGAGTACGCTGGGTGAGGAAGAGTTTCCCATTCGAGCTGCGTCAGTGTTTCTTTGACGGTTTTTCCAGTGTGTGGCCGAGCGTTATCGTGTAAGAGAATAACTTTGCGCCTGTTACTCGCTATTGCTGGTCTTTTT
>NW_022639812.1:95509-96659 GCF_010583005.1 Odontomachus brunneus | reverse complement strand
GGCTGTAAGAAGGGTGATAACCACGTGATTTGACTGCGTTAAGACTCTACAATAAACAACGGCGGCGTACGCAGCGCTAGACGCATCGGCGAACCCGTGCAACTCGAGGCGATCAACCGTGCTATCGAATCCGGTCCAGCGTGAAATCTTAAGATCGTCGAGAGAGGAGAGACCGGAATAGATCCGACGCCATCGAAGGAGGAGCGCGGGGGGAAGTTGATCGTCCCACCCAATCTTTAATCGCCACAAAGTTTGCATTAAGATCTTAGCAGACACAATGACCGGAGTGACCCATCCGAGCGGGTCGTACAGTTTGGCGATTTCCGAGAGTATAGAGCGCTTACTCGTTGGAATCGGATCGGCTAACGATACTTCGAATCGAAAAACGTCCTCCGAGGGCATCCACGTAATGCCGAAAATCTTGACAGCGTCGTCTGCCGCAAGCGTTTTCGAGCATGCTAAACCGTGATTCCGTTCGTCGATATCGTGGAGAAGGTCCGGCGAATTACTGGACCACTTTCGTAAATCGAATCGGCCACGACGCAGCAGTGATATGAGCTGATCCCGAACGTGAATCAATTCGCGCTTGTCGGCAGGGCCGAACAATACGTCGTCGACATAGACGTGATTTTTTAGTATCGGCACCGCGAGCGGAAATTGATCCCCGTCATCCACGACCAGCTGCTGTATAACGCGTAACGCGAGATAAGGAGCACAACACATGCCGTATGTGACTGTTAATAACTGGTATTCGGTTGGCTTTACGTGGGGATTTTCAGTCCACAAGATTCGTTGATAATCGATATCGCGAGGATCGACTAGAATCTGGCGATACATTTTCTCGATGTCGGCGGAATAGACATACTTAAACGCGCGCCAACGAAGGATGACAGCGGGTAACTCGGTCTGCAGCTTGGGGCCGGAAACCAAATGATCGTTTAAACTCGATCCGTTAGACGTCGGGCTTGAGGCGTTAAAAACGACGCGAAGGTTTGTCGTCGAGCTGTGCGCGCGATAAACCGGATGATGGGGAATAAATACGACTTGACCGCTCGAGTCGGTCGGGCGATTCGCTCGTTGCATGTGGCCCAAACGCTCATACGCGCGCATAAAGTCGACGTAAGCATGCCGGTGCTCGGAGTCCGCCTGC
>NW_022639812.1:95147-95499 GCF_010583005.1 Odontomachus brunneus | reverse complement strand
ACGTTCGATCGATCGAACGGGCCCGGAAATGATCCAACCGAATGCTGTGTTTTGAGCGACCAGCCCCCCGCCGTCACTTCGCCGAATACCGTCCCGCAGAATGTCGCCGTATAAGTCCGCGCCTAGAATCAAGTCAATCGGATCCTTACCGCACGGATCCGGATCGGCCCAGGATAATGCGGAAAATTGCGTTAAGCACGACGCGTCGACGGAGCGCTCCGGAGTGTAGGAAGTGAGCGACCGAAGTATCAACGCGGTAGTCGTATATGACGGCGACGAAGAGTTCCGAGGTGATATTGCGAGCTCAACTGCGTGCCGACAGAGGCCGGCGTTAATACTGCCGACTGTGGAT
>NW_022639812.1:94552-95137 GCF_010583005.1 Odontomachus brunneus | reverse complement strand
TATGACGGCGACGAAGAGTTCCGAGGTGATATTGCGAGCTCAACTGCGTGCCGACAGAGGCCGGCGTTGGTACTGCCGACTGTGGATACGGAAACGGGCATGCGAATTCGCTTTAACCGTAACAGCTGCGCGACGTTTTCCGAAATAAACGTTATCTCGGAGCCTTGATCGAGGAGCGCTCTAATAGCAACGCTTCTTCCGCAGTCCGAACTCAAGCGGACACGAGCAGTAGCTAGTAAAACTGGAGCGCGTCGCTGCGCGACGAGCAGAGAGTGCACCTCCGCTCCCGAGGATGATGATGCCGCCTCACACTCAGGAGCGGACGATGCCTCAACGCGCTGCGCGCTGACGTCCGAGTCCGCGTGGAGTAACGAGTGATGTCTTTGATGGCACACGCGACAACTATATTTACTATGGCATTCCTGAGCCGAATGATTCTGACTCAGACAATTAAAACAGCGGCGATGTTTTTTCGCGAGGTCTCGACGCTGACTCGGCGCCCCGCGCAGAAATGTTGGACAGGCGCTAAAATAATGGTGAGACTTGCACATCGGGCAAGGCGCGCGAAGCGGCGCCGACGCGGCC
>NW_022639812.1:93671-94542 GCF_010583005.1 Odontomachus brunneus | reverse complement strand
TCCAGGGCGCTCCTCCAGCCCCTGCCCCCGGCCAGCACCATCGTGTCGTCCGCATAGCAGACGACACTGCAGCCGGGGGGAAGGGCAAGACGGAGGACTTGGTCATACGAGATGTTCCATAATAGGGGTCCTAGTACGGACCCCTGGGGAACACCGGGGTAAACCACCCTTCCGCACTGGAGTTCCGCTTTGTTCCGGAACTCCAGTCTTCTATCCCGGAAGTAGTCCCTAATAATTGAGACCAGATGGGGGGGGGACCCTGAAATGGGCCAAACCCGCCTCCACCTGGTCCCAAGGGAGGGAGTTGAAAGCGTTGGCGATGTCCAAGGACACCGCCAACACAACTCCCCCCCTCCTCACCACGGCCTCCGAGAGGGACCGGACGCGTAATATCGCGTCCACACTCGACCGTCCCTCCCAGAAGCCGTACTGCTCAGCGCTGAGAGTCGAACTACTCCGG
Organism: Odontomachus brunneus; assembly: GCF_010583005.1. Taxonomy (NCBI): domain Eukaryota; kingdom Metazoa; phylum Arthropoda; class Insecta; order Hymenoptera; family Formicidae; genus Odontomachus; species Odontomachus brunneus. The sequence goes on along the minus strand of NW_022639812.1, from coordinate 94,082 downwards.
GATAGGTGCCGGACGAGGCGGGCGTGTATTATTCTTTCGAATAGTCTGCCCGCCTCGTCCAGCAGGCATATCGGCCTAAATGCGGAAGGGCTGTCCTCCGGCTTGCCCCCCTTTTTGAAGAGGACCAAATTGGCCCTCCTCCAGGGGTTGGGGAACACCCCGGTCCTCAAACAGGAGGTGAAGAGCCGCATTGTGCGACTCTTCACCTCCTCCTCCGTCATCGCCAAGGCCCACGCTGTGCCTGAGATGCCGTCAGGGCCCGGCGCCCTTTTCTTGGCGCCGAGCCTCTTGACGGCTCTATCAATCTCCATCTTGGTGACCCCGACCGACTCATCCTCCCCGTCCGTGGGGGGGCCCTCGTAGGGGGGAAAGCATGCTTCCCCCCATGGAAAGAGGGCCCCCACCACTTCA
>NW_022639812.1:93124-93661 GCF_010583005.1 Odontomachus brunneus | reverse complement strand
CTCTTTACCAGGGAGATTGGGGGGAGGCCTCTCTCTCTTCGCGGAAGATCGCCACCGAGCACTTGCCACCCCGCCCCGCAACGTCACCCATTATGGCAGGGTGACTCCCGGGGACGGAGTGGGGCTCGGAGGCGATCCCCAATCCACAACCGCGCTCGCGGAGGGACTGCATGAACAATTCCTGGGCTCCGCGAGCGCGGTTGAGATTCGCCTGGAGGAGGCGGGTAGCCATTACAGCTTAGCACCGCTCTCCTCCAGGCCCTCCCCTTTCGTCCCCGCCGGAGGGGGACCCTCGTTGGGGTTTCCCCTCTCCCGCGAGGCTATTCCCTTGCCGGCCCCAGCCCCCCGCGGCTTCCTCTGCTCCCTGGGTGCAGAGTCCGCGGGAGGGACTGGGGTTCCGGGCAGTGGTGCCCCTCTCTCTAGTTGAGGGGGGGCTCCTTCTCCTTCCCGGGGGAGGGGTGGGAGGGGTGTTGGAGGCTTTGCGCCTCCTCCTCGCACTCTTTCCCCCCTTGCCCCGCTTCGCCATTTGGCACGCGG
>NW_022639812.1:89268-93014 GCF_010583005.1 Odontomachus brunneus | reverse complement strand
ACCCGGATCTCGGCCCTCTTCGAGGGACGCGCAATTTGCACGTCCCTATTGTCCGCGAAGAGGGCCGACATACTTTTGGCCAGGGCGTCCGCCCTGGCCTGTCCCTCGGGACCGGGGATCTCGAGGACCAGCGCGCCTGTTGCGGCCCTTCTGGTCCTGAGCTCCCCGATCCCTATCTTATCCAGATCTATCTGGCCCCTCGCCCGCCGCATGACGTCGGCGTAGCTGCCCGTGGGGCAGCTCACCGTGACGGCGGCGGTGCGAGGAGCCTTGGGGAGAGCGGGTTTCCTCCCGCTTCCCTCAGCCTGGGAGTTCTTTTTAACGCCCCCCTTGGCCGCAGCACCCTTTTGGGGCCCCGGCTTCTGGGAGGCAGATTGGGGGGCATGTCTGCCCCCCCTTCACTTTTCTTCTCCCTCCTCCCAACCACTCGTGCCCAGGTAGTCCCGGGCCCGGTGGCGGAGGAGGGAGGATCGGCTCCCCCCATCGGTCGGACGTCCGGTTTGGGGGGGGGGCCTGCCTCTCCCGCAGGAGCAGGCGCACTCGCAGCGGGCGACCCCCCACCCGCTTGGGGTAACGGGTCGCCCGCTCCACTCCCGCTCTTCTTCTTCTTCCCCCGCTTGTCCTCCCCCGCCGCCCCTGGCCGTTTGGCCCCAGCGGGGGTGGAGGTCGCGGAGGACTTGGCTGCAGGGCGAGGGTCGGGGCGCGCTGGGCGGTACCCCTTCCCTCCCCCTCCTCCTACCTTATTGGTTCCATTATGGGGCCACGCGGGCCCCCCCCCGGGCGTAATCCCGGGAACGACGGCGCCCATGGCCTCCATGAGCCGGGGAACTAGGGCCACTATGAGGGCCTCCAGCTCCGCGCCGCTCAATCCCGCGACCGCAGGGGGTGCTTCCTCATTCGAGGGGAGGTGCGCCCCCCCCGCAGCCCCCTGCGATCGCCCACCAATAGCACGACGGGCTGCGGGGATCGCCCCTACACCCGTCGTGACTACTATCGTGGCCTTCTTTTTTACTTCTTATTCTTCTTTCCTCCCTTTACAGGAAGGGGTTGAGTTTCCCTCTCGATGGGACCGGAGCGGGCCCGGAGAGGGGGGGGCCCCCTTGAGGAAGAGTACCCTCCTCAATGTCCCTCGCCACCTCCTCCCGGCACTATCTCCCGATCCTTTCGTCTTCAAGTGTCGGGAGGAGTGGCAGGGCGGATCCGGCGCCCCCCACCGTTGTCCCTTCCTCCTCGCTGGAGGCGGACAAAGGGTGCCGGGCCACCCTCTTCTTCTTCTTTTTGTATGTGGGCTGGGAGGGGAGCGGGAATTCCTTGCCCGCGTCTTCCACCCTCTTCCTCTTTCTATCGGCGGACGATTCCCGGGAAGTATGGCTCGTCCGCCGGTCCACCTCCATAGTTGAAGGCTCTGGCTCTTCGATCTCCATCCTGGAGATCGTAGTTGGTAGGCTGGTGGGGCCGGATGCTCGGGCCCTCTCCAGCTCGTTGCCGAGGCGGTCGACCCCGAGCCGAAGCAGAGCGCCCTCGATCCGAAGGCGCTCCATCTCGGCCGAGGCCGCCTCCTGCTCCTTTCTGGCAGCCTCGCTCTGCTCAGAGCTACCGATTATCTCGGTCCTCTGAGCTAGAGCGAGGCTGCATGCGGCCAGTGTGGCCGTGGCATCCCAGAGGGCCCCCCTATACGGTCCCTTTAGGTTTTTGGACCGCTCCGCGACCTTTTTCACCTCGTCGATGGCCCTTATGGCCATCGACGAGACCTCTGCGGTCTGTTTAGACCGCAGGTCGCGGAGGATCCTCCCCTCCTTCTCTTGCGTTTGGAGGGCCCTTTTCGACTGCGGGCGGATATTATGGTCCCTGACCTCCTCCACGCCCGCAATCGCGTCGCGCTCCTCCTTATCCCTCTTCTTGTATTCGAGAGCGGCCGCCGTGTGGTTTCCTGGTTGGGAGCGCACGACAGGCCGCCCCCGCCCGTCCTTCTTGGCAAACCTTAAGGTGTTCACGGGGGAGCCCGACCGCGAGCTTACGTCGCCGTCGCCGCTCCCCGCGCCAAGGTCGCCATCTCTGTCGCTGCGGGGGCGCGACGAGGCCGACGACGACCTCGTGCGACACCCCGCTCTCTCGGTGGGGCGTTCCCTCGCCCCATTACCGTCAATGCGGCCATGGTTGGCCACCTCCCTCCCGGCCGAGCTGGTGGACGGCTCGGCATTGGGCGTGTCTCGCCCATCGGAGAGTGAGGCATATGCCTCCATCTCCTCTTCCTCTCCTCCTACTACTTCTGTTTGTGTTTTAGTTTTAGTTGTAGTCATGTCTTTGGTTGCCCGCCCCTTTTCATCCGAGGGCTTACGGGGCAGGCCATGAGTGCTGGAGGAAGTATCACCCCCCCAGGCGGAGCCCCACGCCTGGGTTCGGGCTTGATACACCCGGGGTGCGCCAGGTGCCCCGGGGTGGACCGCTCGCGACCGGCTAACCCGCCGGCCACTCATCCCATGGCCGCGGCTCCCAAACTTAGGATTGGGGGGGTTTTTTATAGAGGTCCCCGTCCTCGCGGCCCAGGCGTTTAAGCCAAGGCCCTTGCTCCCCCGGAGGTTCGTCATAGACATGACATAACGACCTCCGGGGGTTTACGATATGGACAGGTCCGACAATTGCCGGGCCTGCGCTGTAGGGGTCCTGGCAAATACCACGCAGACCCCTAACTCTCCCCGTGCGCAGCTGCCCGCACGGGGGGGCCCTCACGGCCGGTCACGTCGCAATTAGCAACGTGACCAGGAGGAGCCGCAGGGTTGCCGGGGTGCGGCACCTCTCCACAGAATGTGGGGAGGGCCAATGTACCGGTCCCTGCGACTCCACCTCCCGTGCCGCCGGCCCGGAGAAAATCTCCGGGTAGTTCCGACGGGAAGATCATCCCAGGGTGCGCGACCCCGGCCTCGGAATATGTCCGAGCGGCCCGCGCACCCCTTCACCCCCCGCGAACCGTGAGGCGACTCCTCCGGTGTGCAGTCGCGGGTGTGGGTACCTCTCCCCGCTCAAACGCAGGACTACTCCTGCGCTGAGCGGATTGAGGGCAACCCGCTCTCTCGGCAGTGCCTTGAGAGTCGGGTTCTTCTCCTTGACCTCCGGGAGGGGTGCTCTCCCCATCGCGGAGCGGAGGCCCCCCTAATCCCGTCCCCAAGACTGGTGGTGGAGCCAGCCCCACCTAACGGCCCCAGCCAGCCGGGCGATTGGAATCAGGGCCGCCTACCCCTACCGGCGATTGGGCCCATCGGCCCTGTGGGAGTCGCCGGGCTCCCCTGCAGTGGAGGGATTTACATCCCTCTCTAGCAACCGCGGGGCTGCAGCCCACCGCGGTCCGGTTTTCTGTGGGGGTTTTCCTTCCCCGTTGCCGCCGTTCGCCAGCGATCGTCAGGTAGGGGCCTCCCTTTCGGCCGAAACCGAAAGGTACTGCCGCCGAGCCTTCATCGGATCGCCGGTACCCCTCCACCACGGTAAGGTGGCGGCATGGAGGGGAGATAACTGTGTCTTTCCTATTCTATGTAATTTATTCTAACATTTTAGTTATAACCTAGGCTATTAAATGGGAAGTTATTATTATATGTTTTTTTTGTTTTTTTTCTTATTTTGTTCTGCCTCTTGTAGTCGGGGATTAGTATTAACTCATTAAAACTAAAACTGCTAATAGTAAAAAAAAAAGGAAGATTTTATCTTCATTATAAGATATTGTATGATATAATAATACTGAGAATGAATCGATA
>NW_022639812.1:87840-89258 GCF_010583005.1 Odontomachus brunneus | reverse complement strand
GATCGCCGGTACCCCTCCACCACGGTAAGGTGGCGGCATGGAGGGGAGATAACTGTGTCTTTCCTATTCTATGTAATTTATTCTAACATTTTAGTTATAACCTAGGCTATTAAATGGGAAGTTATTATTATATGTTTTTTTTGTTTTTTTTCTTATTTTGTTCTGCCTCTTGTAGTCGGGGATTAGTATTAACTCATTAAAACTAAAACTGCTAATAGTAAAAAAAAAAGGAAGATTTTATCTTCATTATAAGATATTGTATGATATAATAATACTGAGAGTGAATCGATGTTTTATAATTATTAAGTCGTCGCCACCAGATTTTTATATGTAATATGGTGTTGGGTTTAATGGTGGCTTAATGTAAGAGTGTTCTTACTATCTAAATATAAGATATGGATATATGTATATGTAGGAATTAAAATGTAGTATGTAACTATGCCTTTTCAACGCCACCGGATTTTTTTTTTATATAAGGCTATATAATGTAAGGCTAGTGATGGCATGGTATAAGAGTGGCTTATTATTTAAGTGTATAATGTGAATATGTGAGGGTTAAAATATAATAGATAATTGCGTTTTTCTTATTCTATGTTATCAAGAAGTGTAGTATTAATATGGGGTGTGTTATCGGGTAACAAGGTTAATTCTACAATGTCGTTTTTTTGATGGTTGAAAATTAAAGCGTCGATATTGGCTGGATTTATTCCTGCCTCGTGTCTTATAAGCGTGATTAATTCTATATACGTAGAGTAACATTTACAGCATTCGTTTATTGGCCGATTTTCGGCAGTGTTTGTGCCGCATCCGATGCATGGCATAATTAGTGGTGCATGGCCTATGAAGCCATGCCATCCGGCGCTGGCATATTCAATGGGGTAGTCTAAATTGAAAACGCAGGTAACGCATAAAACTCTGTCTGATTCGCTCTGAGCAATGTATCCTAACGCGATGGAACAATGGGCTGTGTCGAGCCCTGGGAACGCTTTAACTATTGGATGTGTGTATGGTACCGGGGGTCTCGGTCTGCACATCTGAAATATTAATTTTTATAACTTTGTTGGTGGAGTGACTGTATACTATCGAGGTTAGTGTATCTATTCTGTATCCTCCTTCCTTTAGCATGTCGATGGTTCTTTTATATTTGTGAAAACATGGAAGGCAGTATATGATAGGTTCTACTATCGTAAGATTATGGTGACAATTTAAGCAGTAGGCCAACTCTAATGGACCTAAAGCGAAACCATGGAAGATGCCGTATCTTACATCCGATGGGAGTGATTTACGAAGGTAACATTTGGTGCATAGGGCACCTAACTGATTCTGGTATTTATAACCGTCTAGTATGATGCATTTTACGTCCAGCATACTAGGGTATGTTGTCAATATTTCTTGAAGTTTACTCATCTTTCGGAACT
>NW_022639812.1:87250-87830 GCF_010583005.1 Odontomachus brunneus | reverse complement strand
GGTCTGCACATCTGAAATATTAATTTTTATAACTTTGTTGGTGGAGTGACTGTATACTATCGAGGTTAGTGTATCTATTCTGTATCCTCCTTCCTTTAGCATGTCGATGGTTCTTTTATATTTGTGAAAACATGGAAGGCAGTATATGATAGGTTCTACTATCGTAAGATTATGGTGACAATTTAAGCAGTAGGCCAACTCTAATGGACCTAAAGCGAAACCATGGAAGATGCCGTATCTTACATCCGATGGGAGTGATTTACGAAGGTAACATTTGGTGCATAGGGCACCTAACTGATTCTGGTATTTATAACCGTCTAGTATGATGCATTTTACGTCCAGCATACTAGGGTATGTTGTCAATATTTCTTGAAGTTTACTCATCTTTTGGAACTATAAAAATATTATTATAAGGAGGTCTACTTGAAGGGTTAGTTTTGTAAAGTTGATAGCAATAAAAGCAGTCGTTTATGGGTCTGTCATTGCATAAGGGCATATGACAATAATCGCAATCTCTAATGTGGTATCGATCGCTAATAGATAAGTAGTGCGAGATTAATTTTTCAAAAGGTTCTGAGCT
>NW_022639812.1:86870-87217 GCF_010583005.1 Odontomachus brunneus | reverse complement strand
TAAAGATCGGGCATAGATTACGATGTCGTCCATGTATACAAATAATTCGTTGCCCTGTAATCCTGACAATACGTTATCCATTAATCGTTGGAATGTAGCCGGTGCGTTTTTAAGTCCATCCTTTTAAATTCATAATGACCGTATGGTGTAACGTCCAGGCCTCCAAAAACTTTAAAACTTTCGCGTCACTATAATATTAAAAGACCATAGTGGCCATTGGCCGATTTGTGCTAACTGAGTAATAACATAAGTAGTATTTTAAGCGAAAATCTATTTTAACAGCGGATTTAATAATTCAATTGTTAAAAAGCGCCGAGATTAAATTATAAAATCGTCAACAGTACAAT
>NW_022639812.1:86684-86860 GCF_010583005.1 Odontomachus brunneus | reverse complement strand
AAACTTTCGCGTCACTATAATATTAAAAGGCCATAGTGGCCATTGGCCGATTTGTGCTAACTGAGTAATAACATAAGTAGTATTTTAAGCGAAAATCTATTTTAACAGCGGATTTAATAATTCAATTGTTAAAAAGCGCCGAGATTAAATTATAAAATCGTCAACAGTACAATAAC
>NW_022639812.1:86339-86674 GCF_010583005.1 Odontomachus brunneus | reverse complement strand
ATTTTGTGATAAAAGGGTTTCGCGTGTTTCATTAATTTTCACGAGAGGTTGAGGTCGCGGTAAATTCGCGGGTACAGAATTTGATTCAAATATTTCCTCATCATTACTGCTTTCGGTTTCTTCCGTGAATTCTACATTTGATTGTTCTTCTTCTGAAGTCGGGGATATATTTTCCCATCTCATATTTTGTGTTTCGGTTAAATCTTCGTTATTAATTTCGTTGCTGTCATATGGTATCTCGATTTCTACGACGGGTTCTACATCCTGAGGGTTTTGGATGTTAATTGGAGGGAACGTGAATGTTTGATTTATTTCTGTGGGAGGTGATGGTTGGA
>NW_022639812.1:86066-86329 GCF_010583005.1 Odontomachus brunneus | reverse complement strand
CTAATGCGATTTTATCGAAGGCGGCGCCGGGGGTGTCGGTAATAATCATGGGTTGTTTAATTTTGATTCGCGTTAATTTTTTCAATTGACATTCTCTACATCGTTGAATAAATTTTTGGATATCTCTTTTCATATTGGGCCAGGAATAATGTGAACGTAATCTATTGTATGTTTTTGTAACTCCTTTATGTCCGCCTATAGCAGATGAATGATTTTCGTCTATAAGTACATGTCTGTTTTCTTCTCTACGAGTTTGTATTAGT
>NW_022639812.1:83538-85205 GCF_010583005.1 Odontomachus brunneus | reverse complement strand
CACTATATTACTACACTAATAAATAACTTCCTCTCGATGCACGGTTCTCTACCAGCCCAGGCTATTGTCGGTGTATGCAGGCAGGCCTAAAACAAAAACGAGAACATAACGTTTTTTGTGTCTGAGCGGTCGCGAAGGACGTTACAATGGGGTACTAAAGGCTGTTTTAGGCGCGTCTTTTTGTGACATTGGAATTTGGTGAAAGCCGGACGCAAGGTCTAATACGGAAAAATATTTCGCATTGCCCAATTGGTCTAAAATGTCTGTAATATTAGGCAATGGGTATGCGTCGCCTATGGTTTTTTCATTTAGTAATCGATAATCTATTACCATTCTCCATCTTTTATTTCCGTGTGAATCTGCCTTTTTTGGCACTATCCAGAGTGGAGAGTTATAAGGTGAATTTGAAATTTGAATTATATCCTTTTCTAATAAATTGTTAACCTGTCTATCTACTTCTTCCTTATGCACAGGTGGAAATCTGTATTGTTTAACGTGAATAGATACCTCATTTATTGTAGGAATTAAATGCTCAGTGGAGTTTGTAATATCTAGTTGTTTATTAGGTAAATAAAATCTATCTAAATTTTCAAGAACTAAAGACTTCACGTGCTCTCTTTCTTCATTATTTAAATGGTCAAGGCGTAATGAATTTAATATTTCAGCTTCTCTCAACGTTGGTGAGTAGGAGCTTGAACTGGGAATGGAATTAGAAGGACCATTGGCCGTCGGGATCCCTCGGGTCTCAACAGCACCACAAACAGTCGCGGGCCCTCGGTCGCAACCATTCAGTGTATCCGAAAAAATGGAATTAAGAGAACTTTCATGAGCATGATCAATTAATTCAGAGTTTGAAGGAAAAAAAAACGGACCGTGGGTACCAACAAGCCCTCGGGTCGCGGTACCAACACAAGGATCTCCACGACCTCGGCCGGAGATCTCCTGTGTATCCAAAATATCAAAGTCGAGTAATTCGACATGGGGGATTTCAGCATTGATCACCTCTGAAGTTGTATTAAAAATGGGTAGGTATGCCTTGCCTTTATCATTAGTGACTTCGGCGTCGCCTAAGAGTATGCCGTCTTTAGATTTTAAACGCGGAAGATACCCTTGAGGTTTCTCAGGGTTAGTAATTACGACACAAAAGGGTGCTACAGTACGCGGTTGATGTTCCATATGTTCTACCTCGGCAAACGGAATGCGTACCGTGTCACAAAAAATTGAATTCTCTTTATAATTAATAGTCGCGTCGTGTTGAATAAAGAACGCGGTGCCTAAGACACCGTGTTGTTTAAGCGAAAAATTCTCGGGTAAAATATGAAATTTAGTTTGTTTCCCGAGTAAAATAATAAATGTATAGCCTAAGGTACGAATGGGTTCAGGCGAAATGCCTTGTAGTATCATTTCATCATTTTTATCAATTTTTATGTAACTCTTGAGACACTCTTGTCTTATTAAATTAACGTCGGACCCTGAATCGACCATGAAAGTATAGGCTCTATTTAAATCTTCAGAAGACAAAATTACATTCGGAGCGCTTTTAATTATTTCCCTCACTGGACAGGCTCGCTTGTCTCCTGAAATCTTACATTCGGACGTCCCGTTTTTTCCGTCGCGTCCCGGCGGACGTCGCTCGTTACCGGTGCGCGTGTCTCGTTTCCCGATTC
>NW_022639812.1:80517-81801 GCF_010583005.1 Odontomachus brunneus | reverse complement strand
TGTGTATCCAAAATATCAAAGTCGAGTAATTCGACATGGGGGATTTCAGCATTGATCACCTCTGAAGTTGTATTAAAAATGGGTAGGTATGCCTTGCCTTTATCATTAGTGACTTCGGCGTCGCCTAAGAGTATGCCGTCTTTAGATTTTAAACGCGGAAGATACCCTTGAGGTTTCTCAGGGTTAGTAATTACGACACAAAAGGGTGCTACAGTACGCGGTTGATGTTCCATATGTTCTACCTCGGCAAACGGAATGCGTACCGTGTCACAAAAAATTGAATTCTCTTTATAATTAATAGTCGCGTCGTGTTGAATAAAGAACGCGGTGCCTAAGACACCGTGTTGTTTAAGCGAAAAATTCTCGGGTAAAATATGAAATTTAGTTTGTTTCCCGAGTAAAATAATAAATGTATAGCCTAAGGTACGAATGGGTTCAGGCGAAATGCCTTGTAGTATCATTTCATCATTTTTATCAATTTTTATGTAACTCTTGAGACACTCTTGTCTTATTAAATTAACGTCGGACCCTGAATCGACCATGAAAGTATAGGCTCTATTTAAATCTTCAGAAGACAAAATTACATTCGGAGCGCTTTTAATTATTTCCCTCACTGGACAGGCTCGCTTGTCTCCTGAAATCTTACATTCGGACGTCCCGTTTTTTCCGTCGCGTCCCGGCGGACGTCGCTCGTTACCGGTGCGCGTGTCTCGTTTCCCGATTCGATATTTTGCGTCGAAGAAGCGGATGGTTGAAGTGAATAAGAATTTCGATATTTTAATTTAATACAATCATTAATAAGATGTCCCTCGGTTTACAATAACGGCAGAATTTTCCAGTAGGGGCATTGAGACCTGGTTGTCCCGGAACGAGGGGCTTGATGAAGGGCGCAGAGGATCTTTGTAAAATGCTTCGAGGTTGATTAGGATCAATGTGTAACTGTGGGTAAATAACTCGAGGGTTTGAAGGAGCGTCTTGTCTCACAAGAGGCACAGGGGAATAAGTTTTTGTAATAGGAGTTTTACGTCGCTGTGTTTCAGTTTCTAAAGTCTTCGACATTTGTATTGCTTTCATATAGGCTTCATCTAACTTATTATATTTTTCAATTTTAACACGAATCAGCAATTCTGAGGGTAAACCATTTATAAAACTTTCTAGTACATCAAAATCAATGCTATCCATCATGTAATCATCAAGTCTATTATGAAATTCTAATTCTCCATCAATTATAGCTGTTCGTAATTCTTTAATACGAGCAATGTAATCAAAAATACTTTCATTTTG
>NW_022639812.1:79062-80488 GCF_010583005.1 Odontomachus brunneus | reverse complement strand
TAAAGCGCGTTCACATAATTTACTGAATTGAAATACGGACATTCGTTGCCCGTCATATTTTGGAATTGAATCGACTATGTCCTTTAAACGGATAGGTGATGGTTCAAGAGAATGGGGAGAGTGTATGGGAGTAACGGGAGAATTAATTCTTTCTTCATATGTGCGTTGTTGTGTGGAGGCTCGTGGCCGTGAATTATTTTGTAGCGAGGTAATTTGTTCTTGCAAAGTATCAACTTGATTAATTAATGGTTTAATTGTTTGAATTTCTTTGTATAAATCTGCCATTATGGCTTGAGTGTTCTGAGTATCTAAAAGATTCCTGCTATATGCCTCCTTTTCTCTTCGTAGTGGTTCTTCCATTTCACGAACTTCCTTCTCTTTTTGCTCCAATTTTTCTAATCTATCTTTGACATGATCTGATTCCTCTGTAGTGAATTCTGCAGTTGCTTCCGGAAGCGATTTACTTGAATTTGAACGTAAACTTCTAGTTGTCATTGTGTGTGAAATTAAATTGTTTTGTGTAGTTAATGCTTCCTAACGATGTCACTTTGACCAATCCCACCGCGCTGCCACCAGATTTTTTATGTAACGTCCTTCGCGACCGCTCAGAAAAAAACGTTATGTTCCCTTTTTTTGTTTCAAGCCTGCCTGCATACACCGACAATAGCCTGGCCTGGTAGAGAACCGTGCATCGAGAGGAAGTAATTTATTCGTGTCGTGAATTCGTGTAAAAGTAATGTAATTTTAAGTTACGCTTCTAATATATAAAGAATAAAATTCAGAGACTTGATAGCAAAACTTGAATTTATTATTGACACTCTTATAGTAATTGTATTATTGAATAGAAATTTTAATATGTAAAATGTTATTAATTAGACAGAAATACAGGATAAAAATTATAATAAGGAAAAAGGGAATATTGTACTTGGGTTATGGATGAATAAAAATTGATGCGTTAATTGACAGTTATTTCATTGAGAAATTCTATATAAAAAAAATGTATTTTATTGGAATTTAATCATCATTGGTAAGTACATTCGTTAAGGCTTGTACTACAGCTCGCTCACTGCTATTTAGGTCGTTTTCAGATTTAATTTCGGATACCAGGACTTCTTGGTCTTTTGATTTTAATTCTAAATATTCTGGTACTTCTTCGGTTGCCTGTGGCGTCGGCGCGACGGGCCGCGATGGCAGTGGTCGTAGCGACGCGCGGATTTCGATAAAATAATTTCCTGAATTAATTACGAAATACCCTCTTTCTGTAGGGTTCGGCGAGCTGGGTGTTATAGACACGGGTACACCTTGTGCTGTAGTACGTGTAAACCACCTTTGTAGGCGTTCTCTATATTTTCTGCCGCTTCGTTTCGGCATCTATTTATTTAAATGAAACTCGAATTTATACCGTTAATTTATCTCAATTAATATA
>NW_022639812.1:78398-79052 GCF_010583005.1 Odontomachus brunneus | reverse complement strand
GGTTCGGCGAGCTGGGTGTTATAGACACGGGTACACCTTGTGCTGTAGTACGTGTAAACCACCTTTGTAGGCGTTCTCTATATTTTCTGCCGCTTCGTTTCGGCATCTATTTATTTAAATGAAACTCGAATTTATATCGTTAATTTATCTCAATTAATATATTCCGTAAGAGTGACTTCTAATAGGTAGAGGTTGGTATAAAGCAGGAAAGCTCGAGGAGGTTCAGGATAAAAGGTAATAAAGTCGCCCTTTGTAACCCGATATGGGACCTTCTGGTCAGTACTAAAGAGTCAGCGAGACAAATTGTTATATTTATGTGGTCTATCTTTATTAAATGGTTGTAGGCAACGTATTGCCGATTGATTATAAAATTCGTGTATCGAAATAAAAATTATTTTATATTGGCAGTGAAGGGCCAACTAGACTATTTGGTATAAAAACATTTAATATAGTATTTAATATAATAGTGTGGTTGTATGCAGTAGACTTACGGTTACTTTATAGTAGAATGGGGTGTGTAGATCTTATCGTTATTCGCCAGAACACGCTCGCAAGTGGTTCACATGGTTAGCTGGTCGTCAGAAAAAATATGCCCGGACGGTGGCCTTAAAGTTGCAGGCGAAGGGCGGTGTGGAAGTTCAGTAACTCGGCGTT
>NW_022639812.1:77128-78388 GCF_010583005.1 Odontomachus brunneus | reverse complement strand
GGTTACTTTATAGTAGAATGGGGTGTGTAGATCTTATCGTTATTCGCCAGAACACGCTCGCAAGTGGTTCACATGGTTAGCTGGTCGTCAGAAAAAATATGCCCGGACGGTGGCCTTAAAGTTGCAGGCGAAGGGCGGTGTGGAAGTTCAGTAACTCGGCGTTGTCCCCGTTATAGTGTGGTACACTCGTGTATTTATGCAGATAATTTCCCGAACAAATGCTTCGATGCAACGGGCCGGCGAGATGATTTAATACAGAGATAGAAATATGTATGTTTACGTGTAAGTGTATAGGAACGTGCGCCTACGTAACGGGTGTGCGTTTTACAATTTCCCGTGCGAATATCGAGTTGGTGTTGCGTGTGAATATTGAAGAAAATAGTCACTGAACTCGTAAAATTATGTGTGTCTGTACGTGAAAATTCTATTTAGTATTCTCAAATGTGAATTACGTAAAGATTATCAGAAAAATATTAAGGAACTGTAACATGTTTGCCGCAAAATATTCAGTGTAATACTGTGTCGAAGAATTATAAAAGAATTAATGTGAAACTGTTGTAAAGTTATATGTAATTCTGTGTATTTCTAAAATTATATTTAACACTGCGAAAATTGTGTGAAGTGTCACTAAAATTATGAGTCGTACTCTGCGTGCGAAATTATAAGAAAAACTACGCGAGTATTATATTTAACACTGCGAAAATTGTATGAAGCACTGCGCAAAAATTATATGTGTTACTATCTGGAAAAATTGTTGAAGAACTCTCTTTGTGTAAAAATGATGTGTCGCAGAATTATACGTGATGTGTGAGAAAAATGTCGAGTAACTACTGCTTGCGCGCTCCGGGAGCGCGGTTTATATAGGGCCCCGGCTGCTTCCGACGGCGGTCGGGCTGCAGCGCCGAATTTCAGGGTGGCATGGTGGTCCCGAGTCGGTCTTCATTAAAGGGATTCCACTGCTCTTCAGCTTCCTGGTACTGCATGCGGGTGGTTGAATGACGTGATGTATGGTGGCGTGATGCATAGCGACGCGATGATGTCATGCTGAATGCATTTGTTCGTGTCCAAGCGAGTTCACTATGCGAATATTCTATATTATTCTAATTATATTAACCTTTAGAGGACGGGGGTTTTTCGGTTCAACATGACTTTTTGTTTTCACAAAAATGTATGTCTAAAAACATCGGATCACTAATTTTAGACACCCCAAGTGACAGGTGGTCCATATATGGACCACCCCCGTCTGGAACATTACGGGCA
>NW_022639812.1:76057-77118 GCF_010583005.1 Odontomachus brunneus | reverse complement strand
ACCTTAAAATCGTAATCAACAAGGTCAAAGCTGTCTTCGAGATATTGAATTGAATAGCGATTCTTCAATTTATTTATATTCAATTTATTGTTAGAAAACTTCAATTTTCTAATAATAAATCAAAAAAATCCCTCCATTTTCGTACAATGGAGACGTTCTAATTTTTTGTGGCCATATTGAATCCGCCATTTTGAATTTTTTCGGGTGAGATATAAGTTCTTTAGAGTTGGAATCAATTTATTATTGTTAGTGAATGTTGAAATTATTATTTTCAGATTTAAAAAAAAATTGAAACAAAAAATAGCTTTACAACTCCTTTCATTTGACCTTGAAATCAATTTTCAAGGTCAAACAGTCTCTAGGAATTTTCTCACTACTTTTTTCTTATATAATACATCAAATTTAACCTAAAAACAATAAATAGTTTGTGTTATCAGGGTGGTCGATATATAGACCACCCCCGTCCTCTAAAGGTTAATAATTCCGTTGTTACGTATGGCCTTTATAATTTCTTATTAACATTGATAATATTTCATCATGCTAAAATGCTTCTACTTGCGCGATCAATGTTTTATGATATAGTCTCGGCCCTTTCTAACAACTGAATTAATAAAATCGCTGTTAACAAAAGTTTCGCTTAAAATATTACTCATGCTACATCTCAGTTTGTACAAATCGGCCGATGGCTACTATGGCCTTTTAATATTATAGTGACGTGAAAGTTTTAAAGTTTTTGGAGGCCTGGACGTTACACATTTATCGGGTTGTAAGGTTAAATTAGCTTTTTTTAATTTCTTCATTAATCTTTTAAATTTTAAATTATGTTCCTCCAAAGAACGGGCATAAATTACAATATCGTCTATGTAGACAAAAAGTTCATTACCTTGAAGACCTGACAGTACATTGTCCATTAATCTTTGAAAAGTGGCTGGTGCGCTCTTAAGTCCAAAGGGCATTCTTTTAAATTGATAATGACCATATGGCGTGCTGAAGGCAGTTTTAGGAGCGTCCTTAGGGAACATTGGGATTTGATGGAAACCGGATGCAAGATCTAATATGGA
>NW_022639812.1:71691-76047 GCF_010583005.1 Odontomachus brunneus | reverse complement strand
TTAAAATATTACTTATGCTACATCTCAGTTAGTACAAATCGGCCGATGGCTACTATGGCCTTTTAATATTATAGTGACGTGAAAGTTTTAAAGTTTTTGGAGGCCTGGACGTTACACATTTATCGGGTTGTAAGGTTAAATTAGCTTTTTTTAATTTCTTCATTAATCTTTTAAATTTTAAATTATGTTCCTCCAAAGAACGGGCATAAATTACAATATCGTCCATGTAGACAAAAAGTTCATTACCTTGAAGACCTGACAGTACATTGTCCATTAATCTTTGAAAAGTGGCTGGTGCGCTCTTAAGTCCAAAGGGCATTCTTTTAAATTGATAATGACCATATGGCGTGCTGAAGGCAGTTTTAGGAGCGTCCTTAGGGAACATTGGGATTTGATGGAAACCGGATGCAAGATCTAATATGGAGAAGTATTTTGCATTACCTAGCTGGTCCAAAATGTCTGTAATATTCGGAAGGGGATTGGCATTTCCTATAGTTTTTTTCGTTTAATAGTCGATAGTCGATTACCATGCGCCATCTTTTATTACCGTGTGAATCGGCCTTTTTAGGAACGATCCAAAGAGGTGAATTATAGGGGGATCTCGAAAGTTCTATAACATCCTTTTGTAGTAAATCATTAACTTGTTTATCTACTTCTTCTTTATGAATCGGTGGGAACCTATATTGTTTTACATGAATTGGTACCTCATTTGTTGTAGGGATTGAATGTTCAGCAAAGCTGGTAATTTCTAGTTTCTCGTTTGGTAAATGGAATCTATCTGAATTTTCATGAATCAAGGCTTTTACGTGTCTCTCTTCTTCACTATTTAAATGCTCAAGGCGCAGCAAATTTAATATTAAATCTTCTCTCGCTGGAGAAGTGGGATTGAAATGTGTATTAGCGGCACTACAGGCAGTCACGGGCCCTCGGTCGTGATCGTTCTGTGTGTCTAAGGAAGTAGAAATTGAGGATTCAACGTGAGGGGAAATTGTCTCAAGGACTGAAGGGGAATCAGACGGACCGTGAGTACCGGCAAGCCCTCGGGAAGCGGTACTAACACTGAGATTTTCCTGGCCTCGCTCAGGGATCTCAAGTGTATCCAAAGTTTCAAAGTCGATTAATTCGACATAGGGGACCTCAGCGTTAATTTCCTCAATAGTTGTATTAACAATTGGAATATATGCTTTGCCTTTATTATTGGAAACTACGGCATTACCTAGGTATATGCCGTCCCCGGATTTTAATGATGGAATGTACCCCTGAGTTTTCTCGGGGTTCGTAATAACAACGTAAAAGGGCGTGATTGTACGCGGTTTGACATTAATGCATTCTGCCTCGGCGAATGTAATACGTACTGAATCACATAAAATAATTTTTTCTTCATAATTAATGTTTGCATTATGTTGCATAAAAAAGGCGGTGCCTAAAACACCATGTTGTTTAAGCGCGAAGTTCTCGGGTAAGATGTAAAATTCTGTTTGTTTCCCGAGTAATTCTAATGAGACACAGCCTATGGTGCGGACTGGTTCCGGCGAAATGCCTTGAAGAATTAATTCATTACTTTTATCTATCTCTATGTTTTCCTTGAGACAATTTTGTCAAATTAGATTGACGTCCGAACCTGAATCAATCATGAATGTATAGGCTTTGTTAAAATGTTTTGATGATAAAATGACGTTAGGTGCGCTTATTTTAGTTTTCACTGGACAGGCTCGTTTGTCTCTTGAAATCTTACATTCTGACGTCCCGTCTGTTCCGTTGCGTTCCGGCAGACGTCGCTCTTCTCCGGAGCGCGTATCGCGTTTCCCGAATCGTTATTTAATTGTTCAACGGGTTTGGCTTATTGCTGTTGTGCCATTGAATTTCTATATTTTAATTTAACACAATCATTAATTAGATGGCCTTCGCTCTTACAATATCGACAGAATTTTCCTGTTGGGGTATTAGGTCCCGGTTGCCCTGGTATGAGTGGTCTAATGAAGGGAGCGGAGGATCTTTGTAGAATGTTGCGAGGTTGATTAAGGTCGGCGAATGTTTGTGTGCGTGGGGGGTTATAAAGTCCTCTAGGACTGGTAGATGGGGCATCCTGTCTGGGAAGTGAAGAAAATTATTTGTTAAAGAATTAATTTTTCCGTCTTTGGTTTTCTGTTTCTAATGTTTTTGACATTCGTATAGCCTTCATGAAGGCTTCATCTAAATCTCGGTATCCTTCGATCTTGACGCGAATTAGTAAATCAGAGGGCAACCCATTTATAAAATTATCTAAGACATCTATATCGATGCTGTCGACCATATATTCATCAAGTCTGTTATAGAGTTCTAATTCTCCGTCAATTATTCCAGTTCTTAGTTCTTTAATCCGTGAAATGTAATCAAAAATGTTCTCGTTGGGTTTCATATAGGCATTGCCTAATTCGCCTCTATATTGATTTAATGACTTGTTGGGTCCAAAAATTTGTTTTAATTTGCGAGTCAATGCGGTGACTGAATTAAAATGAGAACCTTCGATGGCCGTATATGCATGACCAACTAATTTATTGAGTATTAATTGAATTAAATATTGTTCTTGGTATGGCGGTATCAAATCTAATGCGCGTTC
Organism: Odontomachus brunneus; assembly: GCF_010583005.1. NCBI lineage: Eukaryota > Metazoa > Arthropoda > Insecta > Hymenoptera > Formicidae > Odontomachus > Odontomachus brunneus. The sequence goes on along the minus strand of NW_022639812.1, from coordinate 73,448 downwards.
GCAAAGTTTGCTAAATTGAAAAACAGACATCCGCTGTCCATCATATTTCGGGATTGAATCTGCAATGTCTTTTAATCGAATTGGATATTGTTCATTTAAATTGGGGGAATTAACGGGGGGTGCAGGAATTTGAATTACTTCTTCGTGAATTTGTTGTGTGATTTGAGGTGTATTTCGTAAAGAATTTACTTGTTCTTGAAGGGTGCTGAATTGATCCATTAAGGGTCTGAATGTAGATATTTCTTTGTGTAAATTAGACATTGCGGCTTGCATGTTTTGTGTGTCTATTAGTGTCCTGTTGTGTGCAGCTATGTCTTTTCGCACTGTATTCTCCCTTTCGCTAATCGCTTCTTTCCTTTCGCGAATTAATTTTTCTCTTTATTCTAATTGTTCTAAGCGCTCTAATCTACTTCTGACGCTTTCTGCTTCTTCCGCAGTCATTTCGGAAACGGATTTATTTGAACTTGACCTTAGGTTTCGAAATGTCATATTAAATTTATGTGTGGTGTATAGTGTAAATACTGCTTCCTAACGATGTCACTTTTGACCGATCCCACCGCGCTGCCACCAGATTTTTATATGTAACGTCCCGTTTGGTCGCTCAGATTAACGAAACGTTTGCTGTCTCTTTGTTTTAGACCTACCTGCATACACCGGCAAAAGTCTGGGGAGGTGGAGAGCTGTGCACCGAGAGGAAGTTTCAAGCGTGTGTAGTGTTGTGCAAGAAATAATGTAATGATAATTATGATGAATGATAAATTATTGATTCTGTATTTGATCGAGGAATATACGAACTAAATAAAATGAATTTATATTTACTACGTGGTTTATCCGTCCTCTAATAATTAATCAAGAAGTTATTAATATGTTGAAGATTTATTCAAGTAATTCAATAATGTAAAAGTTAATGAAAAACAAAAGTCCATAAGAACGATCGAAATAGGTTTTGATTTATGGGTAGGGATAATTGAGATGGTAAATTCAGTTTGGGTTTAGTGTATTCTTAATAAGGCTCAACAATCAAGGAGCTCTGTCAGAGTTTCGTTCAGAAATCCCACGCTTGGGAAATCCTCATCACGCGCTACTCTGCAATTCGCTGTATTAATAATTAAGTTCCGGAGCATACGAGACGCTGCCGAAACTGTCAGAGCTCTGTATTATAAGCAAAAGAATCTGCCAGGAGCAGTTAAGCTACCTGAAGCAGAGATAGAGAGAGAAAGAAACGCTATTACGATGGCGTATATGGTAGACACTAGGACTACCGCAGCTCTGCAGTAAAGTGTATATATGTATGTATGTGAATCGGTTAAGAATGGAAAATAATAGATCGTCCTTAGAGATTATAGAATTATACTAATTGCATCTGGTAGAAAGGAACTTGAATCATATAACTATAGAATTTGAGTATAATATATAAGTATATTCTTAATTGAAGTGTGATATAATATTGTAGTGTGACATATATAGAATTGTAGTGTAGAATTAATAATGGATTATACAATATCTTTAAATTATATCGATTATATTAAAATATTGAATAAATGGTTTGACGATAGGTACTTCGCTAAGGACCTACCGGGGCAAGTGTCGGATAAAAATAAAATAAAACTTACAGTCGAAATCTCGCAAAGACACGATGAGTCTGGTAAGAGTACGCTTATGTTGGTCCGTATGTAACGTCCTTCGCGACCACTCAGACACAAAAAACGTTATGTTCTCGTTTTTGTTTTAGGCCTGCCTGCATACACCGACAATAG
>NW_022639812.1:70782-71681 GCF_010583005.1 Odontomachus brunneus | reverse complement strand
GTGCTGTAACTTGACACGGAACACGGATGCGGCCGTTTAAGAGGTATTAAAACAAATGATCATAAAAAAAGGAATTTATTTTAATGTATATTTGTTGGCTTTGTGACGTCAAACAATTATAATTATTGTAATGATAATAGTTGTTATAATAATTGGAAAGTGATAATAAAATTTAAGTCAAGTTGGCGGTAATGAATTTCTTATAATTTGTCGTGTAAATACTCAAACGCTAATATAATAGTAACTTACGATTATTGAGTAGTAGCTGTGCGTCGCTCTTATAATAATTCGCCAGGACACGCTCGCAAAGGTCGGTCGGTGTTGCCGGCGGTCAGTCGAAGGGCCCGGGCGGTGGCCTATTGGTAGCAGGCGACGGCCGGAGCGGAAGTAGAATGTTTCGGTATCGTTTCCGAATTGTAGTAATATCGTGTAGTAATGTGTACTTTCTCCCGAACAAATGCTTCGTAGCAACGGGTCGGCGAGACTAGTTAATACAGAGGTTAAAGTGTAAAAATTATGTGTCACAGAATAATATGTGTGTGTCTGAGAAAAATGTCGAGTAACTACTGACAAAATTGTGTGTCGCACTGTGTGTGAAATTACTGCGCAAAAATTACGTGTGAGTGTCGGAGCGAAAATTGTGTGTCGCACTGTGTGTGAAATGATAAAGAACTACTACTCGCGCGCTCCGGTGGCAAGGCTTATATAGGCTCCGGCGGCTTCCGACGGCGGCCGGACTGCAGCGCCGAATTGCAGGGTGGCATGGTGGTCCCAAGTCGGGCTTCATTAAAGGGATTCCACTACTCTTCAGCTTCCTGGTACTGCATGCGGGTGGCTGAATGACGTGATGCACGGCGGCGTAATGCATAGCGACGCGATGATGTCATTTTGTTATCGTT
>NW_022639812.1:69573-70772 GCF_010583005.1 Odontomachus brunneus | reverse complement strand
ATGATATCATTTTGTTATCGTTCGTTCGTGTCCATGCGAGTTCGCAACGCGAATATTTTATATTATTCTAATTGTATTAATAATTCTGTTGTTATGTATGGCCTTTTATACTTCCCCATTAATTGCAATAATATATTATCATACTAGAGTACTTTTATTGTACTGTTGACTATTTTATAATTTAATCTCGGCCCTTTTTAACAATTGAATTATTAAATCCGCTGTTAAAATAGGTTTTCGCTTAAAATACTACTTATGTTATTACTCAGTTAGCACAAATCGGCCAATGGCCACTATGGCCTTTTAATATTATAGTGACGCGAAAGTTTTAAAGTTTTTGGAGGCTTGGACGTTACACCTCCCCCCTTTTAAAGACAAATTCCGATGTTTTCGATGGGATTTGTTCTAGAACTGAGAGTCGTTCGCTTAATTCTCGATATGCGGCGCTGTGCGGGGCTATTGGTCTGGGAGGGTCAAGAACAGGAGCGGTCGGTTTCGTGTTGTTCGTGCCGGTTGGTTGAATTAGGATGGTGTTGTCGCTGCTTCCTTTGGTCTGGTCATCATTGGCGTCATTTTGTTCTCTTGGTTGCCTTGGCGTGTGTGCGAGGTGGAGCAACAGGTGGGTGAGTGAACTCCACATGGCTCCTAGGAGGTGTAGACTGCAGCCATATACCGTGTGTAGAACATATCCATGGATGGCAGTAACTATAACGATTTTAATTACTCGAATTATTATAAAAATTCCAAGTACTCCGGCTGTTGCTGAACCGAAAGTAATAAAGCCTCCCCAGAGTTTAGATGCTGTACTCTGGGCAATTTTGTTAAGGGTCTCCTCATCCATGAGGTTGTACATCGAGATGGTGTTGTCGCCGTGCGAGTATCCTGAGATGCCTCTCACGACTGAGTTCAGCAGGGCTGGTTTTTCGGCTGGGAACATGATGTGGAAACTCGCGGAGTTTCTCAATGTCGTCTTGGCTGTAGATTCCGCTTGTAGCAAGAGGTCCAGGTGTAAGGTATTTCCAGGAGATTTTGGTCAACGGCTGAAGTTGTTGCGGAGGTGTCTGTTGCACATGAGGATCAGGTGTCAGCTGTATCCAGGTGTCTTCTATACGGTAGAGAGTAGGTAATTCGTAAGAGCACTCTCTTTGAGTTCCCACACGGGTGATAATTCGGGATTTAGGAGTAAGATATAAGGAGGT
>NW_022639812.1:64309-68971 GCF_010583005.1 Odontomachus brunneus | reverse complement strand
AATAGCATTTAAAGCATTTAATTAAAGGCCGGCTTTCGGCTGTGTTTGTGCCGCATCTAATGCATGACATGATTAAAGGTTGGTTGGATATAAAGCCATGCCATTCGGCGATATCATATTCAGGGGGATAATCTAAACTATAAACGCAAGTAACGCATAAGGCTTCGTTCGATTCGTGCTGGGCGGTGTATGCTAAAGCGATGGTACAATGTGTCGAGTCGAGTCCAGGGAATGCTTTATCGAAAGGATGTTTATATGGTACTGGGGGTCTCGGTCGGCACATCTGAAAAGTCAATTTTTATGACTTTGTTAGTAAAATGGCTATATATTATGGAGGGTAGTGTGCTCACATTGCGTCCGTTGCTCTGGAGCATGTCAAGGATTCGCCTGTATTTATGGAAACACGGGAGACAATATATAATAGGTTCTATTAACGTGAGATTATGATGGCAATGTAGACAGTAAGCTAATTCTAATTGCCCTAAAGCAAAGCCATGAAAAATGCCGTATTTTAATCCTGATGGGAGTGATTTTCGAATATAACATTTGGTGCATAAGGCGCCTAGTTGGTTTTGATATTTATATCCTTCTAGTATGATACATCTTACGTTCAGCATACCAGGGTATGCTGTCAATACTTCCTGTAATTTACTCATTGTTTGGGATTATGAAGATATTATTATAGGGTGGTTTACTTGAAGGGTTAGTTTTGTAAAATTGATAGCAAACGAAGCAATCGTATATAGACTTATTAATGCCTAGGGGCATATGACAATAATCGCAATTTCTAATGCTATACTGGTTGCTGAGAGTAAAGTGGTGTGAAATTAATTTTTCAAAGGGTTCTGAGCTGTTAAGAAAATCGTTAATTAGGCAAAAATGACACAATAATAAGTTAGAGGAAACGTGTTTAAAGCCCTCCGTCCGTATGCACCTTAGGTTGATAGGTTGCTGAGTGTCTGAAAGATTACGGACGGTCCTTGAAGGCTGTGAATTGTACACCAGGAACACCCTGAAACAGAGGTGTACATTAATTATGTTCATCCCGGCTCAATGTGTGAAAGTTTTAGCTTATCCATGTGCACTGTACGTGTTGTGTTTCCGTATTGGATAATAATATTATTATTTAGTAAGATTTCCAAAACTTTATATGGACCGGTATATTGGTCAGAAAACTTTCCTTTTGTAGGTTCTTTTAATAAAAATACGAAATCTCCTTCTTTAAAATTCGTAGGGTTCATATGTTTATCATAATAATATTTATTTCTTTCTTTTGATTTAATTAAGTTTTGCCTAGCTTCTTCCTGGGTTTCCTGCAAATGTTGAAATAAATCGGATAGGTATTCCTTATAGGTCGGCTCTAAATTCTCCTCAAGTGTTTTTTGTGATGAGGGACAGCGGGGTATTCGTCCATAAATTAATTGAAAGGGTGTGTATTGAGTGCTCTCGTGGACACTTGTATTATAAGAAAACATAGCTAAACTCAAATAGTCGTCCCAATTATTTTCCTTCGTAATTTGTGTCTTTAAATACTCGGTTAGCGAGTGATGTGATCTCTCGATGGAGCCTTGAGATTGCGGATGGTAGGCTGTTGTTTTATATTGTTTAATGCCGAATTTTTTCGAAAGGTTTCGCATTAAAGAAGTTAAGAAATTGGAGCCTTGATCGGTCAAAAGAGATTTAGGGGCTCCGTAAATGCAGATAAAATTTTTTGTAAAGGCATCTGCTATTGCCAATGAGGTTGTTTCTCTCAAAGGGATCGCTACTGAATATTTCGTAAGTAAATCTTGAATTGTGAGAATGTGTGTATTTCCATTATTAGTCGTGGGTAAAGGTCCCACTATATCTAGCGCGATTTTGTCAAAAGCGGCACCGGGTGTGTCCGTGATAATCATAGGTTGCTTGATTTTAATTCGCGTTAATTTTTTTAATTGACATTCCTTGCATCGTTGAATAAATTTTTGGATATCCCTTTTCATATTGGGCCAAGAATAATTCGTCTTTAATCTATTATATGTTTTTGTTACTCCTTTATGCCCGCCTATGGCAGATGAATGATGTTCGTCTATAAGTACATGTCTGTTTTCTTCTCTAGGAGTTTGAATTAGTCCTTTGCAAATTGTTATATTAATATTTTTATCTTCAAAATGTTTTATTAACTGTTTCTGAATATAATTCCAGGGAATATCGTCGAAACGATCCGTTTTTCGTATACTAAATGATTTTAAATTTATTTCTCCTACTACATCTAGGAGGGATTTAATACAATTCTTTATATTATCTGAATCTATAAGTGTTTGATTATCTATTTTGATTGGGAGTGAAATTAAAACTTTGGTACCAAAAGCATTTACTTTAGCTCTTTCTAAATTTATATTTTCGTATTTTGGAAGACGTTCGACTTGCTGGTGTTCCTTCGCACCGTTATCATATGGGGTTCCGTCTAAGTTTATAAATATTACCTGGTTATCATTCCGCGATAAAAGTGTTTCACGAGTTTCGTTAATTTTTACTAATGGTTGGGGTCGCGGTAAGTTTATTGGTACTGAATTTGATTCAAAAATTTCTTCGTCTTCGCTGCTCTCAGTTTCATCTATAAATTCTGGATCTGAATGTTCCTCGTCTGAGGTCGAAAATATATTTTCCCATCCTATATTTTGCATCTCGGGCGGGTTTGAATTATTAATATCGTTATCGTCATATGGTATCTCGATTTCTACGATGGATTCTATATCTTGAGGGTCTTGAATATTAGTTGGGGGAAATGTAAATATTTGATTCGTTTCTGTGGGAGGTGATGGTTGGGCATTATCGTCTAAACTCTCAACTGGGGGATGACCTTGTAAAGTGCTCGAATTATCGCGAGTGTTACTATGTTGCTGCCTACTGGGTGCGGTTCGGTAAGAAAACAAGGATTCATTAGAAGATTCATTAAAAATGGAAGGATCTGGAATGGAGAGAGGATTACTCGAGGCGATCGGAGGATTTCTTGATAGAGCATCTGCATTGCTGTTGAGAGTACCCTTTTTATATTGAATTTCAAATTCATATTCAGATAATTTAGTGCGCCATTTCCATAAACGCGACGAGGGGTCTTTAATTGAATTTAACCACACTAAAGGTTTGTGGTCTGTAATGATTTTGAATTTTCTGCCATATAGATAAGGTCTAAAATGGTTAATACAGTAAATGATAGCTAGACATTCCTTTTCAATGGTTGAATATTTCTGTTCTGCTGGATTTAATACTCTAGAAGTATAGGCAATAGGAAGATCCTTTCCTATTGGTCCTTGGCTTAAAATTCCGCCCACGGCATAGCCTGACGCGTCTGTTGTTAAATTAAAGGGACGAGAAAAATCTGGATATTGTAAAAGTGGCTCCGTGGTTAAAGAATTGCGCAATATTTCAAACGCTGTGTTATGCTGTGCGTTCCATAAAAATTGTTTGTCCTTTTTTAATAAATCTGTCAAAGGTTTGGCTATTTTAGAAAAACTAGAAATGAAGCGTCGATAATAGCCGGCGAGTCCCAAGAACTCTTTAATATTTTTTTGTGTTTTGGGCACTGGGAATTCCTGTATTGATTTAATTTTAGAAGGATCGGGTCTCACTCCGTCCGAACTTATAATGTGACCTAAATATATTACCTCATGTCTCAAAAATTCACACTTATCAGGTTGTAGCATTAAGTTTGCTTTTCTTAATCTTTTCATTAATCTTTGAAATTTAACGCGATGTTCTTCTAAGGATCGAGCATAGATTACGATGTCGTCCATGTATACAAATAATTCGTTGCCTTGTAATCCTGCCAGTACGTTATCCATTAATCGCTGGAATGTAGCCGGCGCGTTTTTAAGTCCAAATGGCATTCTTTTAAATTCGTAGTGACCATACGGGGTGCTAAAGGCTGTTTTAGGTGCGTCTTTTTGTGACATTGGAATTTGGTGAAAACCGGATGCGAGATCTAGTACAGAAAAATATTTTGCATTGCCCAATTGGTCTAAAATATCTGTAATATTAGGCAGCGGATACGCGTCGCCTATTGTCTTTTCATTTAATAATCGGTAATCTATTACCATTCTCCATTTTTTATTTCCATGTGAGTCTGCCTTTTTTGGCACTATCCAGAGTGGCGAATTATAAGGTGAATTTGAAATTTGAATTATATCTTTTTCTAATAAATTGTTAACTTGTCTGTCTACTTCTTCCTTATGCACAGGTGGAAATCTGTATTGTTTAACATGAATGGGTACTTCGTTTATTGTAGGAATTGAATGCTCAGCGGAATTTGTGATATCTAACTGTTCGCTGGCTAAATAAAATCTGTCTGAATTTTCAAGAATTAAGGATTTTATGTGGTATTTCTCTTCATTATTTAAATGGTCAAGGCGTAATAATCTTAAAATTTCAGCTTCTCTCGACGCTGCAGAATAGGAGCTTGAATTGGGAATGGTATTAAAAGGACCATAGGCCGTCGGGATCCCTCGGGTCTCAACAGCAACACAGACAGTCGCGGGCCCTCGGTCGCAACTATTCATTGTATCCGAAAAAATGGAATTAGGAGAACTTTCATGAGTGTGATTAATTAATTCAGAGTTAGAAGGGGAAAAGAACGGACCGTGGGTACCGGCAAGCCCTCGGGTCGCGGTACCAACACAAGGATCC
>NW_022639812.1:62100-64292 GCF_010583005.1 Odontomachus brunneus | reverse complement strand
AGAACTTTCATGAGTGTGATCAATTAATTCAGAGTTAGAAGGGGAAAAGAACGGACCGTGGGTACCGGCAAGCCCTCGGGTCGCGGTACCAACACAAGGATCCCCATTACCTCGGCCGGAGACCTCCTGTGTATCCAAAATATCAAAGTCGAGTAATTCGACATGGGGGATTTCAGCATTGATCACCACAGAAGTTGTATTAAAAATGGGTAAGTATGCCTTGCCTTTATGATTAGTGACTACGGCGTCACCTAAGAGTATACCGTCTTTAGATTTTAAACGCGGAAGATACCCTTGAGATTTCTCAGGGTTAGTAATTACGACACAAAAGGGTGCTACAGTGCGCGGTTGAATTTCCATATGTTCTACCTCGGCGAACGGAATGCATACTGTGTCACAAAGAATTGAATTCTCTTTATAATTAATAGTCGCGTCATGTTGGATAAAGAACGCGGTGCTGTAACGTCCCGTTTGGTCGCTCAGATTAACGAAACGTTTGCTCTCTCTTTGTTTTAGACCTACCTGCATACACCGGCAATAGTCTGGGGAGGTGGAGAGCTGTGCACCGAGAGGAAGTTTCAAGCGAGTGTAATGTTGTGTAAAGGCGATGTAATAGTAATAAAGTGATGAATGATAAATTACAGATCCTATATTTGACAAAAGAATGTATAAATTGAATAAAATGAATTTATGTATTTACTGCGTGTTTTATTTGTGAAGAAGTAATTAATATATTGAAGATAAATTCGTATGATTTAATAATGCAAAAGTTAATGAGAAGCAAAAGTCCATAAGAACGATCGAAATAGGTTTGATCTATGGATAAGGAATATTTGGATGGTAAATACAATTTGGTTTTAGTGTATTCTTAATAAGGCTCAACAATCAAGGAGCTCTGTCAGAGTCTGTAACGTCCCAGCCCCATAAAACTTCAATTTTTCGCGATTACTACGATATTTAAACTCCGCGATAACCAGAGGCCGATTTGTGCTGACCTGAGACATAGAACGTCGTATGAACCAAATAGTATACTTTAACCCTTCGAAGCGCTATGTGAGAAGTCACGATATCGGTAGACAAGGACGGAATATATTCTAGGCAAATCGATTCGCAGTAAGAAATAATTAATAATTCAAAAGGTACGTTAAAGATGACAATCCAAAGTCCACGATATCATGAGCTCTCATAGAATAACTCTAATTAATCATTATAAGCTTTATTTTAATTAAAAACCAGGAATCTTATTAATTCACTCGTCAAATACGGCCAAGGATAAAAATCGGATTATTATAGAAATTAAGGTATTCATATAACTATTCAGAAGGCCATACATGACGGAGGAATTGGTAGGAAACTCAAATAATATAAGAATATTCGCGAGCAAACTCGCGCAGACACGAATGAACACGTCCAGCATGACATCACCGTGATGCATCATCGCTACGCATCACGCCACAGCGCATAACGTCATCCGACCACCCAAGCGCATCAAACGAAAAGCCGAAGCGCAGCGGCATCCCTTTGAAAAAACGCCGACTCGAGACCACCGTCTCGCCAGCGGATGCGGCGCTGCGACCCGACCGCCGTCGGAACCGACCGAACCCAGCCGAAGAGCGCGTTCGAGGCCTATAAAAAGGGTGCTCCCGGAGCATCCGCGACACTTGTGCGGTAATTTTTCGAGACAGTCAGCTTATACCAAGTTTACGCTCACGCAGCTGCGTGAAGCATTTTACACTATCTTCGCATTTGCTCGTGGATTCTTCGAGATTCAGCGTACTCTCCGACCCGTTGCCTCAGGCATTTGTTCGGCGATTTCATTATTCATCTGCGACACCTTGCGAACCTGTACGGGCTAGCATAAGCGTACTCTTACCAGATTCATCGTGTCTCTGCGAGATTTTGACTGTAAGTTTTATTTCATATTTATCCGACACTTGCCCCGGTACGTCTTTAGCAAAATACCTGTCGTCAAACTTTTGATTCAACATTTTAATATAATCGATATAATTTAAGGATATTGTGTAATCCGTTATTAATTCTACACTGCAATATTATATGTCACATGTAACGTCCCAGCCTCAAAAATCTCTAAATTTTCACGCCGCTAGATATTGCATTAACCTGAGGCCGATTTATGCTAAACTGAGAAGTAGACTATAAGATATTTCATTTCAGCCGCGAATTCTACTAAT
>NW_022639812.1:61884-61975 GCF_010583005.1 Odontomachus brunneus | reverse complement strand
CTAATAATTAGCCGATGGAAAGCCATACGTGACGAACGGAATAGTAGAAGTATATTTTGTAACGAACTGTATAGGAGCATACATCACCGTT
>NW_022639812.1:59602-61874 GCF_010583005.1 Odontomachus brunneus | reverse complement strand
AGCATACTCCACCGCTGTTAGAGTTAAGAGACCGCAACTTTTGTACGCACATATAGCATAAGAATATTCGCGAGACGAACTCGCTTAGGTACGAACGTTCGACGTGACATCATCGCGACGCTACGCATCACGCCACCGTGAACGGCGTCCGGTCCCCCGAGCTTATCGGAGAGATAAGCCGAGGCGTAGAGACTTCCCTTTGCAACCGGCCGACTCGAGACCGCCGTGCCTCTACAGAATTCGGCGCTGCGGCCCGACCGCCGTCGGAAACCGTCGGAACCGTACGAAGCTCCCGCTGGAGCCCTATAAAAGGCGCGCTCCCGGCGCGCTCCCCGCCTTTTCGTTCGAGAATTTCCCCAAGCATCCATTCTTGCGCGAGGACTTCCCCGTGTGCCATCCGCTAGCGTAGGAGCGTTAGCCCGTCTGAGAACATCATACATTCTCGTTATATTATTCAAGTCTACGTTCGCGCAGCTGCGTGAACATTTTATCGGGAGTTCTATTTTATTGAAGCCAGCGAGCTCTACTTATCCCGAGATTCTCTACGACCGACCTGCGTGCGACACTGCAGCGACAGCGTACCCAGGCGAATTCAATCACGACCAGCGGATCCCTACAATAAGCGACCGTAAGTCCAATACTTCCCCTTTGTACTCGAACACTAGCCCGGTAGGCTCCGAGCGACCACCTATCGTTAAACTATTATTATTCTCAATACATTTATTACTCTAATTCCTATATTGTCTTATATTTCCAATTGTCATTTACCTCATATTGTCATACATTCTATATTCTTGTACATCATATAAATCAGCTTAAACGCCGTTATAGTATTCGCTCTCAATTAAATTACAATTATCACATTACTGCTCTCTCTTTAAGAACGATCTCTATCCAATACATCCTTTACACTCTGGCAAACCTTACATACATTCTTTGGTCTCGACGCTTCACTGGCACATGCGTCAGTCGTAAGCCATACGCTTTTACACACATTCCTGCAGAGCTGCGGTGTACTTGTGACACAATATTACTGCTTGTGTGCTGGGTAGCGTTAACCGCTCTTAGTCACATCATTCTCGCTTGCTAAGTCTGAGCTCTGACAGTTTCGGTAGCATCTCACGAACGCTCCGGAGCTTAATTAATCACAGCGAATTGCGAAGTACCGCGAGAAGGCCTCCTGACTGACAAGTCGGTCGAGACCCGATCGAGACACCGACAGATCCATTGCAACCAGGATCTTATTATACAAAATCTTGAGAGACCAGAGACAACTTCACTGCTTATTTCCATACCTTACCATCTTAATCGTTCTTACTGAGATTTTCCAATTAAAATCAAATCAAGTACAGCGTAGAACATTTTATTCAATATATTAGATGCCGAAGAGATGCGGCAAGAGGTATAGAGAGCGACTACGCAGGTGGATATCTCGCACCGCGGAACAGCGAACGCCTGTCTCCGTCGTGCCTAATTCTCCAAACCCTACGGAACGAGGGTATTTCATTATAAATTCAAACAATTATTATATCGAGGTTCGCGCCTCATTAAAACCATTATCGTCAGGGCCCGTCGCACCGACCGCGCCCATTGTTAAAGAAGAATCTACATATATCGAATTAAAGCCAAGGGACCAGCAGGTTCCGAATCTGAATTTAAATTCACATCCTGACTTAACTAGTAGCGAACAAGCAGTAGTTGACGCGCTAGTGAGTGTACTGACAGACAACGAATAAAACACGTTTCAAATATTAATTCCATTTCTTTCTTCAAGAATCGCATTCTACAATCCAATATTACTCAAGATACATCCTTTTAGTATTTTTCCTCGATTTCCTTTATTTAGTAGACTTACCCTTATTGCAAAACCCCGCCCTCAAGGCATTAAGTCTACATTATTAATATTTTCAGTACAATTTCAGAATCCTATATTTTTCATGTTTTAAATTCTTTATTTCTTATTCCATTTACATACATCAATCAGAATCATTTTACATTATATTTCCGTTCTACTACTCATTACAATTTAACCATTTTTCATAGAAAGTTATTACTTTCGAGTCACTTCACTCTCATTACACTTAAACACACACTTAAATAACTTCCTCTCGATTCACCGCTCTCTACCAGCCCTGGCTATTGTCGGTGAATGCAGGCAGGCCTAAAACAAAAGAGAGCAAACTTTTCTTGTGTCTGAGCGGTCGCAAGGGACCTTACACACACTACAACATTATATCACACTTCAATTAAGAATATACTTATATATTATACC
>NW_022639812.1:50846-59592 GCF_010583005.1 Odontomachus brunneus | reverse complement strand
GGCAGCGTCTCGAATGCTCCGAAGCTTAATATAAATACAGCGAATTGCAGAGTAGCGCGTGATGAGGATTTCCTAAGCGTGGGATTTCTGAACGAGACTCTGACAGAGCTCCTTGATTGTTGAGCCTTATTAAGAATACACTAAAACCAAATTGAATTTACCATCCTAATATTCCTTATCCATAAATCAAAACCTATTTCGATCGTTCTTATAGACTTTTGCTTTTCATTAACTTTTACTTTATCGTATTATTCGAATAAATCTTCAATATATTAATTATTTCTTCATTTATTATTAAAGGACAAATAAACCACATAGTGAATATATAAATTCATTTTATTCAATTCATACATTCTTCGATCAAATATAGAATCATTAAATTATTATTCATCATAATTACCAGTACATTATTTCTCACACAACACTACACTCGCTTGAAACTTCTTCTCGGTGCACAGCTCTCCACCTCCCCAGACTATTGCCGGTGTATGCAGGTAGGTCTAAAACAAAGAGAGTACAAACGTTTCGTTAATCTGAGCGACCAAACGGGACGTTACATATAAAAATCTGGTGGCAGCGCGGAGGGATCGGTCAAAAGTGACATCGTTAGGAAGCAGTATTTACACTATACACTACACATAAATTTAATATGACATCTCGAAACCTAAGGTCAAGTCCGAATAAATCCGTTTCCGAAATGACTGCGGAAGAAGCAGAAAACGTCAGAAGTAGATTGGAGCGTTTAGAACAATTAGAAGAAAGAGAAAAATTAATTCGCGAAAGGGAAGAAGCAATTAGCGAAAGGGAGAATACAGTGCGAAAAGACATAGCCGCACACAACAGGACACTAATAGACACACAAAGCATGCAAGCCGCAATGGCTAATTTACACAAAGAAATATCAACATTCAGACCCTTAATGAATCAGTTCAGCACCCTTGAAGAACAAGTAAATTCTTTACGAAACACACTTCAAATCACACAACAAATTCATGAGGAAGGAATTCCAATTCCTGCAACTCCCGTTAATTCCCCCAATTTAAATGAACAATATCCAATTCGATTAAAAGACATTGCAGATACAATTCCAAAGTACGATGGACAGCGGATGTCCGTTTTTCAATTTAGTAAACTTTGCGAACGCGCATTAGACTTGATACCGCCATATCAAGAACAATATTTGATTCAATTAATACTCAATAAATTAGTTGGTCATGCATATACGGCCGTCGAAGGCTCCCATTTTAATTCAGTCACCGCATTAACCCGTAAATTAAAACAAATTTTTGGACCTAATAAATCATTAAATCAATATAGAGGCGAATTAGGAAATGCCTAAATGAAACCCAATGAAAATATTTTTGATTACATTTCACGAATTAAAGAACTAAGAACTGCAATAATTGACGGAGAGTTAGAACTCCATAATCGACTTGACGAATATATGATTGATAGCATCGATATAGATGGCTTAGATAGTTTTATAAATGGTTTGCCCTCTGACTTATTAATTCGCGTCAAGATCGAAGGATATCGAGATTTAGATGAAGCCTTCATGAAGGCTATACAAATGTCAAAAACATTAGAGACAGAAAATCAAAGACGAAAAAATTCATTTTTTAACAAACAATTTTCTTCACTTCCCAGACAGGATGCCCCATCCACCAGTCCTAGAGGACTTTATAATCCCCCACGCACACAAACATTCGCCGACATTAATCAACCTCGTAATATTTTACAAAGACCCTCCGCTCCCTTCATTAGACCACTCATACCAGGGCAACCAGGACCCAATGCCCCAACCGGGAAATTTTGCCGATATTGTAAAAATGAAGGTCATTTAATTAATGATTGTGTTAAATTAAAATACAGAAATTCAATGGCACAACAACAACAAGCCAAACCCGCTGAGCAATTAAATAACGATTCGGGAAACGCGATACGCGCTCCGGAAAAGAGCGACGTCCGCCGGAACGCAGCGGAACAGACGGGACGTCAGAATGCAAGATTTCAAGAGACAAACGAGCCTGTTCAGTAAAAATTAAAACAAGCGCACCTAACGTCATTTTATCATCGAAAGATTTTAACAGAGCCTATACATTCATGATTGATTCGGGTTCGGACGTCAATCTAATTAGACAAAGTTGTCTCAAGGAAAACATAGAGATAGATAAGAGTAATGAATTAATTCTACAAGGCATTTCACCGGAACCGGTCCGCACCTTAGGCTCTGTCTCATTAGAACTACTCGGGAAACAAACAGAATTCTACATTTTACCCGAGAATTTCGCGCTTAAGCAGCATGGTGTTTTAGGCACCGCCTTTTTCATGCAACATAATGCGAACATTAATTAGAAAGAAAAAATTATTTCAAGTGATTCAGTACGTATTCCATTCGCCGAGGTAGCATGCATTAATGTCAAACCGCGTACAATTTTTACGCCCTTTTACGTTGTTATTACAAACCCCGAGAAAACTCAGGGGTACATTCCATCATTAAAATCCAGGGACGGCATATATCTAGGTAATGCCGTAGTTTCCAATAATAAAGGCAAAGCATATATTCCAATTGTTAATACAACTTCTGAGGAAATTAACGCTGAGGTCCCCTATGTCGAATTAAACGACTTTGAAACTTTGGATACACTTGAGACCCCTGACCGAGGCCAGGAAAATCACAGTGTTAGTACCGCTTCCCGAGGGCTTGCCGGTACTCACGGTCCGTCTGATTCCCCTTCAGTCTTCGAGACAATTTCCCCTCACGCTGAATCCTCAATTTCTACTTCCTTAGACACACAGAACGATCACGACCGAGGGCCCGTGACTGCCTGTAGTGTCGTTAATACATATTTCAATCCCACTTCTCCAGCGAGAGAAGATTTAATATTAAATTTGCTGCGCCTTGATCATTTAAATAGTGAAGAAGAAAGACACGTAAAAGCTTTAATTCATGAAAATTCAGATAGATTCCATTTACCAAATGAAAGACTAGAAATTACCAGCTTTGCTGAACATTCAATCCCTACAACAAATGAGGTACCGATTCATGTAAAACAATATAGGTTTCCACCTATTCATAAAGAAGAAGTAGATAGACAAGTCAACGATTTATTACAAAAGGATGTTATAGAACTTTCGAGATCCCCCTATAATTCACCTCTTTGGATCGTTCCTAAAAAGGCCGATTCACACGGTAACAAAAGATGGCGTATGGTAATCGACTATCGACTATTAAATGAAAAAACTATAGGAGACGCCTATCCGCTTCCGAAAATTACAGACATTTTGGACCAGCTAGGTAATGCAAAATATTTTTCCATATTGGACCTTGCATCCGGTTTCCATCAAATCCCAATGTCCCCCAAGGACGCTCCTAAAACTGCCTTCAGCACGCCATATGGTCATTATCAATTTAAAAGAATGCCCTTCGGACTTAAGAACGCACCAGCCACTTTTCAAGGATTAATGGACATTGTACTGTCAGGTCTTCAAGGTAATGAACTTTTTGTCTACATGGACAATATTGTAATTTATGATAGTTCTTTGGAGGAACATAATATAAAATTTAAAAGATTAATGAAGAAATTAAAAGAAGCTAATTTAACCTTACAACCCGATAAATGTGAATTTTTGCGTCACGAAGTAGCTTACCTTGGGCATATAATAAGTTCAGACGGTGTTAAACCAGATCCGTCAAAAATCAAATCCATCAAGGAATTTCCTACACCAAAAACCCAGAAAAATATTAAAGAATTTTTAGGACTTTCCGGATACTATAGACGTTTCATTTCCAACTTTTCCAAAATAGCTAAACCCCTAACTGATTTATTAAAGAAAGATAGACAATTTAATTGGGGAGAACAACAAGCACAAGCTTTCGAAATCTTGAGAAATTATTTAATTACGGAACCTTTATTACAATACCCCGACTTCTCACGACCCTTTAACTTAACGACAGACGCGTCAGGATTCGCCATAGGCGGAGTTTTAAGTCAGGGACCGGTCGGAAAAGATCTTCCGATCGCGTACACTTCAAGATTTCTGAACTCAGCAGAACAAAATTATTCTACAATAGAAAAGGAATGTCTAGCTATTGTATATTGTACTAATTATTTCAGGCCATATTTATACGGAAGAAAATTTACAATTATTACCGACCATAAACCTTTAGTATGGCTTAATTCAATTAAAGACCCATCTTCCCGACTGTGGAAGTGGCGCACTAAACTATCGGAATATGAATTTGAATTCCAATATAAGAAAGGAACTCTCAATAATAATGCAGACGCTTTATCGAGGAATCCTCCAATTGCCTCAAACAATCCCCTTTCTATTCAAAACCCATCTACCCCTAATAAATCCTCAAATGAATCATTGTTTTCTTACCAAACTGCACCCAGCAAACCACGCTATAGTGACACTCGCGATAGTTCGCGCCCCGTGATAGGACCCTTACCAAAAGAACCATTGATCGAAGATCCAGATGACAATGCCTTACCTTCACCCCCCGTAAATACGGAACACGCACTCCCATTCCCTCCAACAGTCACTCAAGATTCTCAACCTATAAATAATAAAGAACCAGCTATGGAAATAGTAATACTTTACAATGATATTAATAGTGACTGTAACGTCCGGATCTATTTTAGAACATTAACAATATATTATTATAGACCGGGAGGCCGACGTGTCTGATTTCAGACATCACTAGATATTTTATCCCTATGTTACTAGATGTAAGTACGTGCGCATATGCATATTCGCGAGCGTTAAAACATTATAATTAAAATACCGAATGCTGCGTGCTGCTGGAGAGTCTCGAAATCAACGGATCGACCCAAAGAAACCGCTATCGCTCAGTGCGATAAGCCAACATAAACATGAGCAAGCCAACATAAACAGGAGCATGAAAACTGAATCCCAAACATCACTCAGGACACCGACGCGGTGACATCATGCAAAGGAATGAATCTCTTCCCTCGCCATAACTCCATGGACCAATCGGAGAACGACTCTCAGCGATAAAGCGACATATAAAAGCGCGCGCATTTGTAGAGAAGGAAATAGATATAATTATTTTCTTCTCATAGTTAGTCTCTGGTAGCTTCATGTCCTTATTCAGTATATTATACTTAGTCGTAAAATCCGACTGTGTTGCAATTACTTTTGCCTACCCTTCATATTTCAAACGTTGCGAAATCAAATTCTGAATCGCGGGCCGCATCAACCCGCGTGGTATCGGAACATCCGAGGCCGAGCCAGGAGAACAAGCACCGCTGATTTTCCGCCAGATTCATCAATCGTTTCGCCAGGCTCCCGAGACCCAGGGTAAACTCGGTGAAAAGCAGAGTGACCCAAAAGCGGAGCCATCACTCTGTTGACCGTCCACGTAAGTCACTGATTTCACTACTTTCAAATTTCCCTATATAGTTATTTATCGTGGACGTAACAGTGACACTAATAATGTACTCCAACCAGAAACTCGAAATATAAAATGGGACAATATATTTTCAAATTTAGAAGATGAACAGTCAGATCAAGAAATGATAGATGAAACAGAAAGTAGCGACGACGAAGAAATTTTCGAATCAAATTCCGTACCAATCGATATACCACGACCACAACCACTTCTTAAAATTAATGAAACCCGCGAACCACTTCTTTCACGCAACGACAACCAAGTAATATTCACAACTCTGGACGGAACTCCATACGATAATGGTGCAAAAGAACACCAGCAAGCCGAACGTCTTCCGAGATACGAAAACATTAATTTAGAAAGAGCTAAGCTAAACGCTTTTGGCACTAAAGTTCTAATATCACTTCCAATTAAAGTAGATAACCAAACAATTGTAGATTCGGACAATATAAAAATTGCATTAAATCCCTCTTAGATGTAACGGGAGAAATAAACCTTAAATCATTTAGCATGCGTAAGACAGATCGTTTTGATGATATTCCCTGGAGCTACATTTAAAAGCAATTCATAAAACATTTCGAGGATAAAGATATTAATATAACAATTTGTAAAGGACTGATACAAATTCCCAGGGAAGAAAATAGACAAATGCTTATAGATGAAATCCACTCGTCTGCGATAGGCGGACACAAGGGAGTTACGAAAACCTATAATAGATTAAAGACAAATTTCTCATGGCCAAACATGAAAAGAGATATTCAGAAATTTATTCAACAATGTAGGGAATGTCAATTAAAAAAATTAACACGAATCAAAATTAAACAACCAATGATCATTACGGACACACCAGGAGCCGCTTTCGATAAAATTTCATTAGACATAGTAGGACCTTTACCCGCGACTAATAAAGGAAATACATATATCCTAACAATTCAAGATTTACTCACGAAATATTCAGTAGCAATTCCTCTGAAGGAAGTAAATTCATTGGCAATAGCCGATGCCTTCACTAAAGATTTTATTTGCATCTACGGAGCTCCCAAGGCTCTCTTAACTGACCAAGGTTCCAATTTTCTAACTTCTTTAATGAGAAATCTCTCAAGAAAATTTGGCATTAAGCAATATAAAACCACAGCCTACCATCCTCAGTCCCAAGGCTCAATCGAAAGATCACATCATTCATTAATAGAATATTTGAAAACGCAAATCACAAAAGAAAATAATTGGGACGATTACTTAAGTCTAGCCATGTTCTCTTACAATACCAGCGTACACGAGAGTACCCATTACACCCCTTTTCAATTAATTTACGGACGAATACCTCGTCTTCCCTCGTCACAGAGACTATTTGAAGAAAATTTAGAACCAACATACCTAGAATACCTTTCTGATTTATTCCAGCGCTTACAAGAAACCCAAGAAGAAGCTAGACAGAACCTAATTAAATCAAAAGAAAGAAATAAACATTACTACGATAAGCGCATTAACCCCGCAAATTTTAAGGAAGGAGACTTCGTATTTTTATTAAAAGAACCTGTTAAAGGAAAATTCCCAGATCAATATACAGGACCATACAAAGTTTTAGAAATATTGCCAAACAATAACATTATTATACAATATGGAAGGAGAACACGCACGGTACACATGGACAAGTTAAAGCTTTCACATATAGAACCAGGATGAACAAAACTAATCGACACCTCTGTTTCAGGGTGTTCCTGTTTTTTAGACCACAGCCCGTGGAGACCGTCCGCATTTCGCTTAACGTCACAAAATCAAGGTGCTTACGGACGGGAGGCTTCAAACACTTCTCCACACATCCACTTCTATGCTAACTTCATATTCTTAATAACTCTAATAGTACATTAACAATTGTTGAAAACCCAACACTCCACTTTTCACTAATTAACAACATTTCTATAATTCAAGATGAGTAAGCTCGATGAAATATTAGCACAATACCCTAGTATGATGAGCGTAAAGTGCGTCATACTAGCTGGATATAAATATCAAACCCAACCAGGGGCCTTATGTATAAAATTCTACATACGAAAATCTTGCCCACCCGGACTAAAATACGGGATATTTCATGGTTTCGCACTTGGAGAAATAGAACAAGCCTATTGCTTACTTTGTAATCGCGCACTAGCTGTAGTCGAGCCTATAGTACTCTGTCTTCCCTGTTTCCACAGATATAAACAAGTCTTCGACACACTCAACACTAAAGGATACCGAACAAACAAAATAACTTCTATGCTTTATAATCATTTCACTAATCGTATTGTAAAATTCCACATTCCAGAATGTGCAGACCCAAAAAACCCGCACCCTACATCCACCCCCTCATAAAAGGATTTCCTGGCATCGAAAATGCCCGGTGCACAACAGCTTTCGGTTATATAAGAGAAGGACAATCACAGCATCCCTTATGCAGCGACTGCATGAATTGTTTAAATTTTCCTATAGAATACAGCCCTGCCTCTTGGCATGGAATAACCGAAGAAAATAAATTAAGAATACCTTGCATCGGATGCAACACTAGCACCGCGCGCACACAACCAATACGAGATTGCCAAAACTGCTATTCAGCCTATATAGAAGCAATTACCGAAATCAAAATTCACATGGGAATAGATCCCGCAAATATATGTAATTTTATTTACGATCACAAAAAAGAAGAAATAATCGAACTGTCCATTTGGACAGATGAACAATCACAGGAAATTAATACCCATCTGTTAGATGACGAAGATCAGTAAACCTCACAATTTCACATTACTACTTTATATATTATACTTAAACATATTGCTATACTTCGTATATAATCTAATTCAAGCCATAATCATTTTATTCACAATGATGCGTTATTACAATACTATTTACATAAAAATCTGGATTATATACACTGGTTATCATGATTGTTATACACATAAAAGGACCCAATAACTCAATAATTGTAAAACGTCACTTCGACGTTAACGTCACTATAATCCACGACACTATATTCTACGTATTCAATGTATTCTATGTATTCAATAATGAACAATATATAATATTCGTATAATCGCTCGAGTTTTTCCTCACCTTCCGGTGCAGGACGAGTGAAAATCTAGTCAATAGCTTGCCAATTCACTGCTAAGCCTCGACTACAAGGGGCATAATAATAAAAAAAAAATAATAAAAAAAAATAATAAAATAGTAATAATAAAATAAAAAATATATATAACGATATATATATACAGGGTGAGTCATTTTAGTCTATAGATCCAAATATCTTTCAAATTATGGTATCTACAAAAAAATGGTTTAGATAAAAGTTGACCAGGA
>NW_022639812.1:50499-50601 GCF_010583005.1 Odontomachus brunneus | reverse complement strand
GGATTTTTTAGTTTTTCGACCTGACCTTTTGAAGATCATATCAAGGTCACACCAAGGATAAATGGAAATCCATTTCTACTACGGGAGAAGCGGACGTAAGGT
>NW_022639812.1:49476-50489 GCF_010583005.1 Odontomachus brunneus | reverse complement strand
CCTGTTTCTTGACAATGGGCTCATAAACAATGGCACTTTTTACATGAGCATAGGGATTTTTTAGTTTTTCGACCTGACCTTTTGAAGATCATATCAAGGTCACACCAAGGATAAATGGAAATCCATTTCTACTACGGGAGAAGCGGACGTAAGGTATCCAATATCTAATCCTAATAATCAACGATTGAAAAATAAACAATTACGTTTGATTTAAGATTTATAATTATTGTTATAATAATAGAGTTTTGTTCCTTTTCTTTCTTACTCACTTCTGCATAATTGAAAAATTTACTATTTAAAGTTGCTTAAATTTAAAACAACCTTGAAAATTAACCTCAAGGTCAAGCTAGTTAAAGTGATTTACACTTTTACAATTCATTGACTTTGTTTAAGCATTATGCACATTTGTGTTACCCAGAAAACCACGTCATTTCAGAAAAAGTACACCAGATCGTTTTTCAGACATTTCACCTTCATTTTTTACCTTTCCAAGGTCGCAAAAACAATTTTTTCATAAGACAAGTTTGATGTAAAATTTTCCGCTCTTTCGAAATCCGCAGTCAAAAATAGGGTGTCCCATTAGAAAAAACCATCGTGACCTTGAAATAACCTTCAAAATTGACCTCAAGGTCAAAACCAATGGTACAATTGAATGACCCTTTCTATCCTGGTCAACTTTTATCTAAACCATTTTTTTGTAGATACCGTAATTTGGAAGATATTCGGATCCATAGACTAAAATGACTCACCCTGTATATAGGAAATATATATAATAACAAATATAAACAATACTCTTATATACTAATATACTCTTATATTAGCTCTAGTACAGTATTAAAAAACTAGAATAAGTCACGCTAATACTATTTGGTTCACAGGAGTCAACAACAACATGCTACTCATCGGCATCTTGCTGGTAACTCTCTCGCCTACTAATTCCTTATTGGGATATGATTGCGGAGGTCGACACCTCAACATAACATCTGTTTCGCTCCTCAATTCAGGAGACTGCA
>NW_022639812.1:47977-49340 GCF_010583005.1 Odontomachus brunneus | reverse complement strand
GCTACGTCATATTTATTATTGTGGAATGCATTCCCACATATCCATTGTAAGAGGCGGATACTCCAGCTACATAGACGACATAGGACGAAATCATTGCCTGCAGATGCATGAGACCGGAACAGCTAATATCGGTCTCAATCGCGTCGATAAACTCGTAATTAATACAACCAACGTCCGTAACCTGATAATGGCAGGAACCCTAACTGTCGACGGTAAATGTACCGGAGGAAAATATAATGACCCTTACGGCGACTGGGATAACGTTGTCGTCACGGCCATTGCAAAAATTACATTAAAATCATCATATGTACCCGTACATCTGAACAGTGGAAAAATCCATTTAAAATCTGGAACAACCTGCGAATTAAAAGAAGGACGATGCGTCGACCCCGATGATGGCCACACATTTTGGAACACCGTACCAGTAACAACGTGCGACTTCCATGGCTACGATGTCTTATATGAAGGATATGCGAAGAAAATTAGAGACGACACCGCACGACATAATTCTCCCGTCGTCTATTCACTCATCACTCAGGACATCACCTTCGCTCTCATGACAACTAAGGAGATTCCACTCTGCGGCTATACGCTACACCGAACAGAACATCCAAAATTATTCATCGTGGAAACATCAAAAGGAAATGAACCGAAACACCGAAATGACATCTCGGTAGACAACCTCGACATCTTTAGCTATGTAAATTCAAAATTTGTCTACGTAGAGAAACATATGCGGACTCAGATGACAAACCTCTATCAGAACGTAGTCAAGCAGCGATGCGAGCTCGAGAAGAAAGTCATCGAAAACATCCTGTCTCTAGCAACTTTTCTACCTGACGAGTTTGCCTATAGACTTATGAAAGGACCCGGTTACATGGCGGTGAGCGCAGGAGAAGTCATGCATGTCGTCCAATGCATTCCTGTTGAAGTCACCGTGCGACGTACTAAGGAGTGTTACCTCGAACTTCCTATTACCCTACGAAACACTTCCTTATACCTTACTCCCAAATCCCATATCATCACACGAATAGGAACTCAAAGAGAGTGCTCATACGAGCTGCGCACTCTCTATCGAATAGAAGACACTTGGATCCAGCTAACACCGGATCCTCATGTACGCCAAATTGCACCCCAACAACTCCAACCACTAACCAAAATTTCCTGGAGATACCTGACACCCGGTTCCTTAGCCACAAGCGGCATATACAGCCAAGAAGATATTAACAAACTCCGTGATCACATCATGTTCTCGGCCGAAAAACCAGCTTTACTAAATTCAGTTGCCAGAGGCATCACCGGTTACTCACACGGTGACGGCACCATTTCCATGTATAACCTAATGGACGAAGATACTCTCAAT
>NW_022639812.1:46059-47967 GCF_010583005.1 Odontomachus brunneus | reverse complement strand
TCTTCACCTCGCGCATAAACCACAACGACAAGGAAAAGGAGACAGCAACAACCAACAGGACAATGAAGAAGAACTACAAGCTGTTTCAACGCACCCAACCACTACGAATGATGGACAGACAGCGCCCACGGCTCCCAGCCCACTTAGAATAACCATACAACCTTCGCAGACCGTTTCTTTTAAGGAATTAAACGAGAGAATCTCAGAGTTAGAACAAATCCCTCCGAAAACATCGGAATTTGTCTTAAAAAGGGGGGAGGTGTAACGTCCCAGCCCCAGAAACTTCAATTTTTCGCGATCATTACGATATATAAACTCCGCGATAACCTGTGTAACGTCCCTTGCGACCACTCAGACACAAGAAAAGTTTGCTCTCTTTTGTTTTAGGCCTGCCTGCATTCACCGACAATAGCTAGGGCTGGTAGAGAGCGGTACATCGAGAGGAAGTTATTGAAGTGTGCGTTTATGTGTAATGAGAGTAAAGTGACTTGAAAGTAATAACTTTCTATGAAAAATAGTTAAATTGTAATAAGTAGTAGAACAGAAATATAATGTAAAATGATTCTGATTGATGTATGCAAATGGATCAAGAAATAAAGAATTGAAAACAAGAAAAATATAAGATTCTAAAATTGTACTGAAAATGCTAATAATATAGACTGATTGCCTTGAGGGCGAGAGCTTGCAATAAAGGAACGTCTACTAAATAAAAGAAATCGAGGAAAAATACTAAAAGGATGTATCTTGAGTAATATTGGATTGTAGAATGCGATTCTTGAAGAAAGAAATGGAATTAATATTTGAAACGTGTTTTATTCGTTGTCTGTCAGTACACTCACTAGCGCGTCAACCACTGCTTGTTCGCTACTAGTTAAGTTAGGATGTAAATCTAAATTCGGATTCGGAACCTGCTGGTCCCTTGGCTTTAATTCGATATATGTAGATTCTTCTTTAACAATGGGCGCGGTCGGTGCGACGGGCCCTGACGATAATGGTTTTAATAAGGCGCGAACCTCGATATAATAATTGTTTGAATTTATAATGAAATACCCTCGTTCCGTAGGGTTTGGAGAATTAGGCACGACGGAGACAGGCGTTCGCTGTTCCGCAGTGCGCGATATCCACCTGCGTAGTCGCTCTCTATACCTCTTGCCGCATCTCTTCGGCATCTAATTTATTGAATAAGAATTCTGCGCTGTACTTGATTTGAATTTAATTGGAAAATCTCAGTAAGACCGATTAAAATGGTAAGGTGTGGATATAAGCGGTGATGTTGTCTCTGGTCTCTCAAGATTTTCGTATAATAAGATCCTGGTTGCAATGGATCTGTCGAAGTCTCGATCGGGTCTCGACCGACTTGTCAGTCAGGAGGCCTTCTCGCGGTACTTCGCAATTCGCTGTGATTAATTAAGCTCCGGAGCGTTCGAGATGCTACCGGAACTGTCAGAGCTCAGACTTAGCAAGCGAGAATGATGTGACTAAGAGCGGTTAACGCTACCCATGTAAAGTCTCAGCCCCATAAAACTTCAATTTTTCGCGATTACTACGATATGTAAACTCCGTGACAACCAGAGGCCGATTTGTGCTGACCTGAGACATAGAGCGCCGTATGAACCAAATAGTATACTTAAATACTTCAAAGCGCTATATGAGAAGTCACGATATCAGTAGACAAGGACGGAATATATTTTAGGCAAATTAATTCGTAGTAGAAATAATTAAGAATTCAAAAGGTACGTTAAAGATAACAATCCAAAGTCCACGATATCATGAGCTCCCATAGAATAAACTCTAATTAGTTATTATTAGTTTTATTGTATTTAAAAACAAGGAATCTTACTAATTCATTCGTCAAAAACGGCCAAGGATAAAATCAGACTATTACAGAAATGAAGTATTCATATAACC
>NW_022639812.1:45742-46049 GCF_010583005.1 Odontomachus brunneus | reverse complement strand
GAAGTCTCGATCGGGTCTCGACCGACTTGTCAGTCAGGAGGCCTTCTCGCGGTACTTCGCAATTCGCTGTGATTAATTAAGCTCCGGAGCGTTCGAGATGCTACCGGAACTGTCAGAGCTCAGACTTAGCAAGCGAGAATGATGTGACTAAGAGCGGTTAACGCTACCCATGTAAAGTCTCAGCCCCATAAAACTTCAATTTTTCGCGATTACTACGATATGTAAACTCCGTGACAACCAGAGGCCGATTTGTGCTGACCTGAGACATAGAGCGCCGTATGAACCAAATAGTATACTTAAATACTTC
>NW_022639812.1:43579-44600 GCF_010583005.1 Odontomachus brunneus | reverse complement strand
TCCTGGAAATACCTTACACCTGGACCTCTTGCTACAAGCGGAATATACAGCCAAGACGACATTGAGAAACTCTGCGACCACATCATGTTCCCAGCCGAAAAACCAGCCCTGCTGAACTCAGTCGTGAGAGGCATTTCAGGACACTCGCACGGCGACAATACCATCTCGATGTACAACCTCATGTAAGAGGAGACCCTTAACAAAATTGCCCAGAGTACAGCATCTAAACTTTGGGGAGGCTTTATTACTTTCGGTTCAGCAACAGCCGAAGTAATTGGAATTTTTATAATAATTCGAGTAATTAAAATCGTTATAGATACTGCCATCCATGGATATGCCCTACACACGGTATATGGCTGCAGTCTACACCTCCTAGGAGCCATGTGGAGTTCACTCACCCACCTGTTGCTCCACCTCGCACACACGCCAAGGCGACCAAGAGAACAAAATGACGCCAATGATGACCAGACCAAAGGAAGCAGCGACAACACCATCCCAATTCAACCAACCGGCACGAACAACACGAAGACGACCGCTCCAGTTCTTGACCCTCCCAGACCAACAGCCCCGCACAGCGCCGCATATCGAGAATTAAGCGAACGACTCTCAGTTCTAGAACAAATCCCTTCGAAAACATCGGAATTTGTCTTTAAAAGGGGGGAGGTGTAACGTCCAGGCCTCCAAAAACTTTAAAACTTTCGCGTCACTATAATATTAAAAGGCCATAGTGGCCATTGGCCGATTTGTGCTAACTGAGTAATAACATAAGTAGTATTTTAAGCGAAAACCTATTTTAACAGCGGATTTAATAATTCAATTGTTAAAAAGGGCCGAGATTAAATTATAAAATCGTCAACAGTACAATAAAAGCACTCTAGTATGATAATATATCATTGCAATTAATGGGGAAGTATAAAAGGCCATACATAACAACAGAATTATTAATACAATTAGAATAATATAAAATATTCGCGTTGCGAACTCGCATGGACACGAACGAACGATAACAAAATGATATCAT
>NW_022639812.1:42960-43068 GCF_010583005.1 Odontomachus brunneus | reverse complement strand
TACATAATTTTTACACTTCAACCTCTGTATTAACTAGTCTCGCCGACCCGTTGCTACGAAGCATTTGTTCGGGAGAAATTACACATTACTACACGATATTACACAATT
>NW_022639812.1:42632-42838 GCF_010583005.1 Odontomachus brunneus | reverse complement strand
TTTGCGAGCGTGTCCTGGCGAATTATTATAAGAGCGACGCACAGCTACTACACAATAATCGTAAGTTACTATTATATTAGCTTTTGAGTATTTACATGACAAATTATAAGAAATTCATTACCGCCAACTCGACTCAAATTTTATTATCACTTTCCACTTATTATAACAACTATTATCATTACAATAATTATAATTGTTACACGTCA